>NC_056745.1:1190135030-1190435030 GCF_019279795.1 Protopterus annectens
TCACCATTGTGTTATTAATTTTGATAGTCTGCTAGAGGATCGAAGTGGTCTAGGATTGTTATAGGAGGTGATAATATTTTTAAGGGCAGGAATATTGTCCGGATTATAGAGGCTGTGTTATTAATTTTGCTAGTCTGAATTAGTAGTTTGTTAGAGGATCGAAGTGGTCTAGGATTGTTATAGGGGTGATAATATTTTTAAGTGCAGGAGTATTGTCTGGATTGTAGAGGATTTTATAGGCCATAATCAGTTGGTTATACTGGATTAGGCTGGGTAATTCTAGCCACCCAAGCTGGTTTACGTTGATACAATGGTGTGTCCTATAAGGCAGTCCAGTGGCAAATCTGGCAATGTGGTTGTAGCAGATTGAGAGTTTAAGGACAGACTTGTTTAAATTAGAGAGTAAAGAGAATGCATACAGAGGAGTTGAAAGTAGGTGAAAGCGAGCTATGTCAAATCTAGCAGGAGATGTTAAGAAGGCTTATATCCTGTAAAGTGACCCTAGTTTTTTATTGATGGTTTTGATGGGTTGATTAACATGTAGGTCAAATTTAAGATTTGTATCTATGATAACACCTAGTAGTTTTGTAGAGGGGTCAGGGGAGATTATTGTGCCGTTATTTGATTTTATGGTAAAGGTGAATGCAGTAGACCTGTGTGTTGGTGAGAAAAGCAACATTTTTGTTTTTTGGGGATTTAGGATCAGACAATGACCAGAAAGCCAGTTTTCTATTGTGTTGAAGGTGGTCTGGGTAGCTGACCATTGCTTTGTTGGAGATGTGGCCGAGCAGATCAAGGTAGAGTCATCAGCGTATTGGATGCAGCTGACTTTTGGGATGACAATATAAAAGTCATTAATGAAGATGGAGAACATAAGAGGCCCTAGTATAGAACCTTGGGGTACACCAAGGGTGCTGGGTAGGAGGTTCGAGAGTTTGTTTGGCAAAGGACAGCATACTGTCTGCCATTCAGATAAGATTGAAACCATTGAACGGCTTTAGTATCTAGACAGAATGTTTTCAGGGTGTGGATTAGAAGTTTGTGATCAACCATAGCAGATGCCTTGGAGAGATTCAAGAAGAGGGCAGAGGATATGTTATTATTGTTGCGATTATGGCTTATGGTGTTGGAGAAGGCTAGGAGAGCTGAAGTAGTGCTCTGGTGAGGTCGGAAGCAGTGTTGGGTGTCTCCCATAAGGTAATTCTGACTTAGGTGGTGCATCAGTTGTCTATGAATACATTTTTCCGTAATCTCTGCAAGTGAAGATAATATAGCTATTGGCCTATAATTGGATAGTTCAGTAGAGCTACCTCCTTTGTGAAGTGGGATTATATAGGATATTTTCCAGATGGTGGGGATTTTGGCTTTTGCTATTGTTCAGTTGATTAGTATCGAGATGGGGAAGCAATGGCATCAGCTGCTTTTTGTAGATACTCGGCAGGGAGTTAATCAGCAGAGAGTGTAGTTGGTTTTAATTCTTTGATCAAGGTATGAATAAGTGAAGTGGCTACTGTTTGGAATCTGAATGAGAGTTGGTTTCTTGGGGTGGTACCCTCAGGGCCAGGGTAGCTGGGAGGTAGTTGGCTAGCTAGGGCTTAAATTGTCTCAGTAAAGAATCGGTTAAAACTATGTGAGACTTCCTCATGAGGTTTATCAGTGGTGGCTGCAGGGATTGGGGTTGAAGTTTGTCCAGGATGTAATAGTTTATTTAAACTTACCCAAAACTTCTGAGGGTTATTTTGATTTATTCGCTGTTGATTGTAATAGTAGTTTTTTTTGTCTTGTAAAATGGATTTTTTAGTCTCGTTCCTTGATTGCTTATATTTAATGTGATCTTGGGGGTCTTTAGTAGTACGCCATAATGACCATGCTTTGTTTCTAAGGGTAATTTTTAGTTCAGACTCTTTGGAAAGCCATGGAGCAGTTTTTGCCTTTGTTCTTATTGAGCAAACAGGTGCATGAGAAACAAGGATCTCAAGGAATTTGGTGTTAAAGGATACAACTGCTTCCTCTAAGGGGAGGTGTTTTAGAATTGACCATTTACATGAGTTTAGTTCTTGTTGGAATTTGGCAGGGTTAAAGTATTTTGTTTCTTACTATTCTGAGTAAGGGTTGATGGCTTTGTGCTTAATTATATAGGTGAGAAGGTGATCGCTTAGGTCATCAGGGAAGGTCCCAGACATGTACAATTTGGGGGGTGACTATTTATAAGTACCCAATCAAGTATACTTTCTTTTTGGTTAGGTTTACCTATCCTGGTAGAGGTGGTTATGATTTGTGTAAATGCATGCAGGTTAACATGGGGGGGGGTTGGGGATTCTGAGGAACAGGTGTTCCAGTCTATGTTAAAATCTCTTGAGTAGTAGGGTTTCTTGGGAGTAGTGACATGACAGCCAGTGAAGGGTGTCTTCAAGTGTAGATATATTGTTGCCTGGGGGAATGTACATACAGATTATATTTATACATTTATTTTTATTAAGTTGCAATTTGGTGGCAAGAATCTGAGTTATTAGTTTGAGGTGGTTGTATAGCTTCAGTGGTGACGTTCAACACAGATTTATAGACAACAGCTACCCCACCCCCCCTTCCTAGAAGCACAATCCAGCCTGTGTGTTATACCCATGTGGTAACACTTCGTTGTCTGTAGTTTTAGGTTTTAACCAGGTTTCAGATAAACAGAATCTCAGGGGAGTGGACAGCCAGGAGTGCATGCAGTTCATGTTCCTTCTTGTTAATACTTCTAATGTTAAGGTGACAGGCCAGGAGAGAGTTAGTTGGCCTATTAATAGTAGGTTTATAACTTGGATTGCAAGTAGAGGGGGTAAGTTTATCTGAAGTGGATGGGCCAGTGTTAGGGTGGATATCACCACCAAGTGTGAGGCTAGGTTTGTACCTAGTGATGAACTTCAGGAATTTATTTATAAGTTTATGGTAGTGCTTGGATCTAGTACTAATGTGTCTGGGATTGGTATGTTGATAGAGTGAGCAGGGTGTGGGGCTGGAGACAGTACTCTATGATTGGTAAAAGGTGAAAGGACTTACAGCTGGGGTGATAGTGTGACCTTTCGGGAACTGAAGTCCAGTGAGAAACTGGTTTTCATACAAGGTAAGGAGGTATGGGGTGAGTAAGAGGGGTAGTAAAGTGGAGTACATTATTATTTGTGATGGAGCATGTGAGTTAAGGACTATTTTACATGGGTGATGCAACATCAGAAGATAGAGTGGTAGGATATGAGGTAATGGAGTGGGGGTGGGAAAAATTATGCCAGATGTCAGCTGATAGGTTTTAGTAACAGGGGGTGTGGCTATATGACTATAAATTTAGTGGTACTGGGGGTGGGTAACAATTGGGGGCAGGGAGGGGCACAGAGCAATCCTGAGCGCAGCGGGCTTACCCAGACTACAAGGTTTCCTAAGGCTTCCTAGAGCCGTAAGGTAAGTATATTGAAGATTTTTATTGTAACAGCTGTAGTTTAATTTAATTTTTAGGGTATTTGTTATAGTGTTATATAATTTTGGGGTTTTAAGGTTAGAAATACTGTCGTTAGAGGGCAGGGGGTAAACTACTTTTTACTTAGAATTGGGAGTAAGCCAAATTGTTATGGGGGACATTATAGGGGCTTTAGACCCAGATCAGCAAGTTTACAGTTTAAAATGGAGTACAGTATTAACTTTTAACCGTGGCAGTTTGTAGTGAGCTGGCTTCAGGTTAGTGTTTTCAGGCAGAGGTTCTGCAGGGTAGCGTCTTTCAAGGTTAGAGAGCCCTTTTAGGTTTGTTATTTGAGGGGAACTACCTAGAAATAATAGTAGAGTAAGATGAAATAAGTAGCTAGCTAGGAGGCAATGCAATACTTTATTACAGTCCAAGGAGCAGGAATTACCAAGTTTATCAGTTACCTAGGGTAGAGTTCTGCTATAGAGACATAGGAAAACATTTATACTTTCAGCACACAGTAGTCAAAATGGCATTTTCATTAGTTAATTTCCTGTCTAGCACAAAATCAGGTCAGTTAGGTCTGCTTCCCCTTCAAATCACAACAGGTTAAGAAACAACACGTACTGCACAGAACTGCAGCCATTCGTATTAACTATGGTATATACGGTAAGCTGCAAGCTCCATGAAGCTACAAGCACTGTGAACACTTCATTTACTTCAATAAATAGTATGGGGCAGAAACATAAGTAAATCCGTGCTTTGCTCTAATCCACTGTCTTATAAGCAGCCATGTTATAAACAGAGTACATAAATTCAGTAAAAGGCACATGTAAACTGTTATAAATAACCAACATTTAAAGCTTAACATTTCAATACTGTGATGCTGCTTATGCAAATTTGACAAAAGAGGAGACATCTGGCTTTAAAACCCTAACTGATCTAATTGCTTTGTTTCCCTATGAAAGGGGAGTGTTAAGTTTTCCTCCAGTCTGCAGTAAAAATAGTGGAAACAGTTCCACAGCTGTCTTATTTTATAGCAGCTACTGTGCTCCTGACATTAGCAGAATTAATTGCCCATCTAAGACTGACAGCAGTACCTGACAGGGTAAACTACAGATTTATCTGTGTCTATGGTATGCCATGCAGGCAGAGACAAATTCCTCTTTAAAGTATGTGAGAAGTTAAGCTTAAAAAAAGTAGGTGGGCTTTCCCTTCCTATGATTCCAAGGCAAGTAAATTAAAGTTTTGAAAGGTACAAGCAGGTTTCTAGGGCCAACGTAATACTGGAACCATATTGTAGGGAGAAAAGAAATATAATGATTGGATTAAACTGTGGGAGAGGGCAGAGTTTTCCTTTAATAAATGTTGAGCCAAACAGAAACGTCATCTTTCAGGTTACTAAAACAATGTCAGAATTGGGCGTGGAAGCAGCTCCCTTAGCCTCTCCATTTAATGGGTGAAAATATTCACCTTCAAAAAAACAGTTATTCAAGATGATTTCCATAAATTCATGCAAGAAACACTTACATTGACATTACTGTTGGTACTTAACCAGTGAAAACTGGTGTGAGGTATTATGGTAAACAAATTAATAGCATCAGTTGTTAAGAATAACACAATTTCTTCTAACTTGACAGATCTGATGTTCTATAAAAATGTAGTTTTTTAAGATGCAAGAAACACATAAGAAAATGCTTTCAATTTTTTGTGTGCATATTTATATACATACATAGTATAAATATTCTAATGCATATATAGATATATATGCATGCATGTGTGTGTGTGTGTTTGTGTGTTTATTTTGTAAATGGCTGTGTCTTGAATCTTCCTTCAGCCACTTTTATGCCACAGTATTAGATCCAATATGACCTTATGCACATTTGGTATCCCAGAAATTACTAGAGTAAAGAATTTCATTACTGCCAAAAAAAGTGCACTCATCTATTGATATAAAAACCCTGTATCACTGCATTGGAAAAGTGGTAGCTGAGCTTTGCATAACCGACATGTATTTCATTTTTGGGTGCATTCATAATTCTCATCAATGTGTAGAAGAGATAATGTATTACTGGAGTAATCTGTGCCGTCTCTGAGTACAACCCCATTGCTTTGGCTTCATAACCCTGATTTTTCTGTCCTGCTGTCAGTGCTTTCAACATCTGCTTTTCTCCATTAGTCTAGTTAGGATAAAAGGTAATCTTTTACTGCAAATTGCCCTGATGCCTTCCTTTCAATGGCATTCAAATGCAGAGATGATAGGATGTAAAGGTGGGTTTGTAAGTGCTCTTTCTTTTAATAGCATTTCAAAAAAATGACAAGATTCATTGTCATTTTAAGTAATAATCTTAAATTCAACTTGTGATAATATAGCTTTAATTGAAAGTGTTTACAGATTGTATATGTTCTTGCATGCTGTTTTGTCAACTCTTATTGTACATTCTACAAGGCAAGCACAGTAATTAGCATTTCTTCCAAATAATCATTTGACTGACACAATTTCAAGATGGGGTGCTTTCTGTGCAGAATTTGCATGTTTTACTTGTTTCTTTGTGGGGAATTTTCCAGAAGTCTCTAGTTTTCTTTCACATCCAAGAGATATACAGGAAGGGAATTGGTGATGTTCCTAATTGCCTGCATCCCAACAATGCATCTGATGTTCTTCGTGTTTCACTGTTGCAGTCATTACATTTGGGTTATCTGCCTGCAGGTAGCCCTCAGCAGGCCTGAATACCAGAGTCTTGGATTCCTGCGTCGGATGCTGTCTCTTCTTTCATGACGTCAGGTCGTCAGGGGTATAAAATATGCAGCCGATGCCATTACATTAGTCTTTCTTGCCGCGCGGTGCCCGAAGCAGAAGCAGTTCTCAAGTGCCGGTCAGCCGACTTCTGAAATTTTCGTTTTCGAGTTTCAAACCGAAGTCTTAAAAAAGCTAAGTACCCCATTGGGGATCCTTTTCCTTGCTCTTAACCGATGTCAGTAAAAGTTAACAATTGTCTTACCTGTGGAAAGCAAATACCTCATAAAGATTTTCATTCGTACTGCATTCCTTGCTTAGGCCCAGACCACGACATCCCTCTCTGTCGGTTTTGTGCCTTGTTCAACCCCCGAACTATTCATCGGCGGTCTATATTTGCAGCTAATTATTTCGGTACTCAGTATAACTATCCAGAAATGGCTTCGGTAAGCCATCCAACTACCAATATTCCAAAAAAACATAAGGATAAAGACAGAGAGAGACTGCATAGGTCCAAAACTGCCGACGACGCTTCCGTTAAGCTAGTCGCCAGTTCGCCGGTACTCAATGAGGTGCTTTCGCAGCCCCTGATACCTGCTACTTCAGATTTGCAGGCCTCTACTGAGACCCATTCGGAGTTTGGTATGCCGCGAGATGCTTCTGGAACCTGCGGATGTCTCTACCTTGGATGGGTCCGGAACCACTGTGCAGGCACCGGCTTCTGACGCTGTATTCAGGCCTACAGACTTGCATTTTAAACCAACGCCATCTTCTTCATCCAGGTCTAAAACTCATCCCACGCCTAGAAAACTAACATTCAAACCACATGGTCAGGCCCATATGCTTAAAAAACAAATGCTTAGAATGGTTGAAGACCTTATTACTTTAATTAGGGGAAGCCAGCCTTCCCCCTCTAAGAGACCTAGACCTGATTTTCCTTCTGATTTTTTCGGATCAGGATTCTGATATTTCTGTTTCTTCTGATTACCAGGATTTGCCCTTATTTACCTATGAGGATTCTGATGCAGAGGATTCCATTCCCTCTGCTTCCCCTCCGGAAGATTTTTCTTTTGGTGAAACCTTGCACACTCTTAGGGAGCATTTCTGCTGGGAAAGCCAAGATTACTCTGACTTCAAAAAGAGGCTTAGGGAATTTTTACTCCTTCCTCAGCACAGGCCTTTAGCTATCCCTCCTGTTCTGGACATTGTAGAGGATGCTTTCTTGGAATCTAGCCTGGCCCCAGACACTTTACCTCCGATACCCAGAAAACCTGACAGGTATTACAGAGTACCTGACTCTCACAAGTTTCTCTTCAAGAATCCTACTGTGGATCCAGATACCATTTCCCAAGGACCAAAGGGCATTAAGGCTACAGCTGCCAAAAATCCTACCCCTTCTGATAGAGATTCTTGGACAGATGGGGTAAGAAGGTATACACTTCTGCTACTTTGGCCATTAGGGCTTTAAATTGCCAGCTTCGTATGTTAAAGTACCAGTAGCATATTATGGGACTACTTAAACAGAAAATGATGTTGATTCCTGGCTGTACTGAACACAAAGAATTACAGGATTTAATGCAGTCTGCTGAACAAGTTGGTAAACATACTTTGCAATGTGGTTTTGATTCTTTAGAAGCATGTTGTAGGGCTGTTGTCACTGGGTCTGTACTTAGAAGGTATGCCTGGCTTAAGGAGCAAAACTTGCCAGATCATGTTAAAGCTAAATTACTGGATGCTCCCTTAAACCAAGACCACCTGTTTGGCAACAAAGTAGAAGTCCTCAAAAAGATGGAGGAAGAAGCTAAATCTATGGAAATTGTGAAAGATTTTCTACAAGTACAGTCTCTCAGATTTAGTAGGCATTGGCCTTCAAAGAATTGGTCCTTCCCAGCTTCTTCCAGGCCTTCTCAGTCCAAACCCAGGAACAGCAGACCACCTAGGTTACAGTCTCAGGCTATGCACAGGCCTAAGCAGTGAGGGGCTTCCACTTACAAAGCAGGAAGTGGTAAGACCCCCCCCCCCCACGGAAAAATGGCACAATGACTTAACCTTAACCCTTCCAAGCCCTACTCAACTGCCTGCTCCCTTTGGAGGAAAGCTCGCCCGGCATGCAAAAAACTGGGAACTCATTACCCAGGACAAATGGGTATTAAATATAGTTTCCCAAGGATGCAGATTCCATTTCCACACGCTACCAACCCCAAACAGTTGGCCAGACCTACCCCAAATCAGTGGGCAGAGGCTCAACAGCAGGTTCTCTCTCTTCTAAGTATCAGGGCTATTCAACCTGTCCCAGCAGAAGAAAGGGGTCAAGGTTTTTATTCAAGACTTTTCCTGGTACCCAGAAAAGACAGCCCCTGGCGTCCTAACCTGGACCTCTATTCTAAACACCTTTTTAATAATTCCAAAATTCAAAATGCTAACACTTCAACAGCTGCTTCCTATGCTAGGCAAAGATGCCTGTTTGGCAACCTTAGACTTAAAGGAAGCTTACCTGCACATTCCAATAAGGGAATCTTGCAGGAAATAAGTATGCTTCAGGGCAGGCTCCATGCACTATCAGTACTCTGCACTTCCCTTTGGCTTATCTACTGTGCCCAGGGTATTAACAAAGTGTCTAGCTCCAGCCATTGCATTTTGCAGGCAGAGAAATATTCAAATATACCCATACTTAGATGATTGTCTGATTCAGGCAGAAAGCCAGGACTTGATATTAAAACATCTGGCATTCATAAAGAAATTTCTAACCTCACTGGGGTACACCATAAATGAAAATAAATCTCACCTAGTACCCTGCCAACAGACTGTATTCCTGGGAGCAAGCTTGAACACAACTTCCCAGATGTCTTTCCTCACTCCAGAGAATCAAGTTTATTTGACAGCCTACTTCAAACTGCTGGCCACAAAGACCCAGCTATCTTCAAGGAAAATTCTGCAAGCCCTGGGGTTCATGGCCTCTTGTATTGTACTAATTCCATATGCAAGACTGCTTATGAGGAAACTACAATGGTATCTAAAATCCTATCGTGCCAACATTCTCTGGACCTGGTATCAATGATTCCTGTCATTCCTTGTATAAAGACAGAGTTCCTTTGGTGGGCGGAGGCCTGCTACGATAACAAGGGGCTCCCCTTCACTCTATCCCCTGCCACCCAAATCCTAACAGACGCATCAGACTATGCATGGGGGGCTCACTTGGCAGGGCAGTGGATTCAGGCCAAATGGAACCCGAGACAGATGCACCTGCATATCAACCAAAAAGAGATGTTAGCTGTACAGAATTCCCTGACAGCCTTCAAAGACCACGTTCTTCCAGGACAATTATTGGTAAAGACAGACAATACCACAGTTATGTGGTACATAAACAAGCAGGGGGGAATCCACTCATACCCTCTTTGCAGACTAGCCATGGCTCTGTGGAACACAGCCTTGAGCTACCGAGTGCACCTGCAAGCTCAATTCCTGCCAGGCAAACTAAACTCACTGGCAGACAACCTAAGCAGAAATCTCATGGACCCACACGAATGGAAACTGGAACTAAAAATATTCAACCTATTGAGGAACAAATGGGGGGCTCCAGAAATAGACCTGTTTGCCTCCCCTCAGAACTACCAATTGGACAAATTCTGCACAAGGACTTCCCACAATCAAGCTTGGAAGGTGGATGCCCTGTCCTTTCCTTGGGAAAGCCTCTCAGTTTATGCCTTTCTCCCTCTGCCTCTCCTCTCAAAGGTTCTAATAAAGATCAAACAGGACAAGCCAAGGGCAATACTGATTGCACCAGACTGGCCACGCCAGCACTGGTACCCCTTCTTGTGCAGTATGACACTGCTGGAACCATGGCACCTACCTCAGACACCTTCCCTGCTGTCCCAGCAGGCGGGCCAGATTCTGCACCCTCAGCTTCAAACCCTGAACCTTGCAGCCTGGATAATTCTGTGAGCTCTCCATTAGCATCCCTCAGTAAGCAGGTGCTAGATGTCATTCTGGAGGCAAGGTGGCCTAGTACTAGAAAATCCTATGCTGAAAAGTGGAAAAGATACTATTCCTGGAGCCAGACTCAGGGGATGGACACAACTGTGCCCAGCATACCGCATATTCTTCAGTTGTTGTTGTTGTGTCTTTCAGCTTTTTCCCGGTTAGGGGTCGCCACAGCGGAACTCCGGTCCACTAATGATTGGCAGTAGATTTTTATGTGCCGAGTTGCCGGCCATGATGCACAACCTTCAACGAAGGTACACCCATTCATGCATCTCTCCACACAGAAGACGCTCTAGCTGAGAATCAAACAGGACATCGTCTTCCTGTGAGGCGACAATGCTACCACAGCACCACCACCGTTAACAGAAATGCTCCACAAGGGCCTATCCTTCTCATCTGTTAAAATTCATGCCTCTGCCATTTCAGCACACTACAATACTGAACCACCCCTCTTCTCTCACCCTCTGCTAAAGCAATTCCTCGGAGGGGCCAAAAATTTAAGACCCCCCCCAGGCGAGCCCCTACTCCAGCCTGGGACCTTAACTTTGTATTGGAAAAGCTCACTTTTCCTCCATTTGAACCAGCTGCAACTGCAGAGTTGAAATTCCTTTCTTGGAAAACAGCCTTCCTTCTAGCCATCACTTCAGCAAGAAGTGTGTCTGAATCGCAGGCCCTCATGGCAGTGGAGCCCTTCTTTATCTCCCATGCAGACAGGGTTTCCCTCAGGAGTAATCCTTCCTTTATGCCCAAGGTGGTGTCTAGTGTGGCCCTAAATCAGTCCATTCATTTGCCTACCTTTTTCCCTAATCCACAAAATAAAGGGGAACGAATACTGCACTCGTTGGACGTGCACAGACAGCTTAGATTTTATTTGGACAGGACTAAACCTCTCAGAAATTCTGAACAGCTGCTAGTTGGCTTTGCTGCAGGGGCAGAGGGTAAGGCCATTTCAAAGCAAACTATTTCTAAATGGATAGCCCATTGCATTCATTTCTGCTGTAAGCACCATGGAAAACCTACCCCACAGGAGATAAGACCATATTCCACCAGGGCTGCATCTACCTCTACAGCCTTTCTTGGAGTCCCTACAAGGATCATCCTAGAAGCTGCTACCTGGAGCTCAGTGCATACCTTTCACCAAGCATTACCAAATGCCTATTTATTCTAAATCCAGAGCTGGTTTTGCCACTGCAGTCTTGCAGGGCTTAATAGCTGGCCCTAATGCTCTCTGACTCCCTCCTCCCTTCCTTAGCTTTGGGAATCAACCCAAATGTAATGACTGCAACAGTGAAACATGAAGAACATAGTACAGTTGTGTACACTTACCATAAATGTAGATGTTTGAGTGTATTCAGTAGTGCAGTCCTGGTTACACTCCCTCCAGCCCGACTTCTCTTGGCTCTACCTTTCCTCCTTGCTTTAAGCTTTCTGGTGTAATTGCTTTTTGATGGAGGTGTAACATAACATATAATTGCTTCCCATTGTGGGGGCACCTGATATCTGGGACAAGAAAAACTGATGTAATGGCATTGACTGCATGTTTTATACCCCTGACGCCATGGAAAAAGAGAGAGCATCCGACGCAGGAATCCAAGACTCTGGTATTCAAGCCAGCTGAGGGGCTACCTGCAGGCAGATAACCCATATGTATGACTGCAACAGTGAATACACTCGAGCATCAACATTTATGGTAAGTGTACACATCTGTACTTTGTGTGTATTTGTCCTGTGATCCAATGATTTCCTGTCCAGGACTAACCTCTGTACACCTATTGCTTACAGAAATAAGCTCAGATGTAACAGCCCTATATTTGACAAGCAAGTAATAGAAATGAATAAGTACATTGCACACACATTCGCTTTGCAGGTGTATGTAATTTTTGTGCAGTATCAGCTGCTCTGTCACCATCATTATGAGTATGTACCTTATTTAAATTGTTGCCATTGTAAACAATTAATTGATCTTTCTTAAAGGAGAATTCCTATAGCCATGATGTCCTTCAAGAATGCAACTGCAGTCCTTACATATGGGTTGTCCTGCCTCAGACAACCCTTCGGTCGGCCGGATTCCAAAGTCTGGGGCCGGCATCGGCTGATGTCGCCACTTCCCCGACGTCAGAGCGACTGGGGTATAAAAGCATCAGTCGACGCCATCTTCTTCAGTCTTTCTTGCCGCGCGGTGCCCAAAGCAGAAGCAGTTCGCAAGTGCCGGTCGGTCAGCTCCTGTGTTTTCATTTACCGAAGTCATCAAAAAGCTAAGTACCCCATTGGGGAACCTTTTCTTGCCTCAGCCGATGTCAGATAAAACTGCAAAAGTTAATAACTGTTTGTCTTGTGGTAAACAAATACCTCATAAGGACTTCCATTCTTACTGCCTTCCCTGCCTTGGCCCAGACCACAACGTCTCGGCCTGTGCTGCCTGTGCTTGCTTCAATAAGCACACACTCAGGTGCCGGACAGAATTTGCTGAAGACTTTTTTGGGGAAAATTACTCCTATATCATGCCGTCGGAACAACCGACATCACATATTTCCAAAAAACGGAAGGACCTGGACCGACATTCTCGGCCCCCGACTTCCACCGACACCACGCCAAAACCTACCGCGAGTGCATCGGTCTCCTCGGAGGCGGTAATTCAACCGCTCCAGACCAACAACACCGCTTTACCGCACACTTCGGTCCCGGAGGCTTCCCCGGTGCTGGTTGTTGATTTTCCTCCTGAATCCGAAACCCAAGTTTTGCCTGACACCATTCCAGTGGACAAAGTTACTCCTGCACGTGGGGCAGCTAGGCCTCCGGTGTTTATGTCCATCAAGGCCTACACGCGTGCTAAGGCTGCCAACCAGGCTAAGTCTCTCCCTCCTAAATCTTTTTCTCCGGGTCCCACTTCTGATAAACACATCATGACTTTAGCTGCAGACCTTATTTCATTAATCAGAGGCTCTCAGACTCATCCAGACAGGGGTTCTCAGCCGCCTGCAGACAAAAGGCCTAGGGTTGAGCAGACAGATACCTTTTCCTCAGATGAAGCCTCTGGCGACTCAGGTCATTCAGATTCCCAGGAAGAATCCTTCCAGTCCTACGAGGATTCTGATGCTGATGAATCTATTCCCTCTGCCTCTCCTCCTGAGGATATTTCTTTTGGGGAAATTCTCCACTCCATGAGAGAGCATTTTCAGTGGCAGGGCCAGGATTTCTCCGACTCCAGGAAAAGGCTTCGTACTTTCCTTAAGTTACCCCAGCACAGGCCTTTAGCTATTCCACCTGTGTTAGATGTATTGGATGATGTGTACTCAGACTTGAGTGCTTCTCCTGATTCTCTCCCTCCTGCTCCTGTCAAGCCAGACAGATATTACAGGGTTCCTGAAACTCATAAACATCTGTTTAAGTCCCACTCTGTTGACCTAGAAACTATTTCCCAGGGGCCCAAAGGAGTGGCCACTTCCACGGCCAAAAATCCTTTGCCCGCAGACAGGGAATCTAGGTCCCTGGAGAGGTGGGGCAAAAAAGTTTATACCTCAACCACCCTTGCCATGAGGGCACTTAACTGTCTTTTTCATATGTTTCAGTATCAGGATTTCTTGATGGATGATTTGCAGAAAAAGTTAGCCTCTCCTGAGCCTTTAGATAGAAAGGCCTTGCAGGATTTGGTTCATAATACTCATCAGGTTAGCAATCATTTTCTACAGTGTGGTTATGATGCATTGGAAGCTTCATGTAGGGCAGCTATGACAGGGGCTGTGATTCGTAGACATGCTTGGTTGAAAGAACAGGCATTGCCAGATCATGTTAAAGTAAAGCTTCTAGATGCACCTCTGGAAAAACACAAGCTATTTGGTGCTAATGCTCAGGATGTGTTGAAATCAATTGAGGAAAAGGCTAAATCAGTACAAACAGTCAAAGATTTCCTCCAGGTTCAGCCACCAAGGTTCAGCAGGAATTGGGGCTAAATCAGTACAAACAGTCAAAGATTTCCTCCAGGTTCAGCCACCAAGGTTCAGCAGGAATTGGCCTTCGAAGAATTGGTCCTTTCCAGACACTGACAAGTTCCAAAGGGGAAAAAACAGGCGTGCTCGAGGTAAAGGGCAATACCGAGGCTCCTACAGGGGCCGCCAATGGCAGCCGACTAATCAGAGAAGTGGCGCAGGGACTACTATTGCTCCACAGGGACAATCACAATGACTTGACTTTGACACCGCCGACCAAGGCTCAAAGAGAAGCACCTTTAGGCGGAAAATTATCCTTATTTTCAAAAAATTGACACATTTTAACAAAGGACAAATGGTTTCTGTACATAATAGACAAAGGTTACAGGTTCCACTTCCATACCTTACCAACAAGACAAAGCATGCCAAACCTGCCACAAAATCAAAGGGCAGAGGCACTCATACAGGTTTCAAAGCTGCTACAAATCAAAGCAATAGAAAAGATTCCTCCTCAGGAACAAGGCCAGGGATTCTACTCAAGACTGTTCCTTGTTCCAAGAAAAGAAAAGCTATGGAGACCTATACTGGACTTGTCCACTCTAAACACTTTTCTCATTGTGCCAAAATTCAAAATGCTGACGTTACAGCAACTTCTTCCCATGCTGGGCAAGGGGTCTTGGCTGGTTACTCTGGACCTCAAGGAGGCATACCTGCATGTCCCAATCAGACACAGTTGCAGAAGATACCTCGGATTTCTTGCAGGGTCAGAGCATTATCAATTCTCAGCATTGCCTTTTGGCTTATCTACTGCACCCAGAGTATTCACGAAATGCCTGGCATCAGTAATTGCACACTGCAGACTCCAGGGGATACAAATATACCCTTACCTGGATGACTGCCTTATACAAGCAGACAGCATGCAAGCCTTGATTAGAAACTTGAACTATGTCATTCACTTACTACAGGCTTTGGGATACACAGTCAACATTCAAAAATCAAGACTACTACCATCCCAACAAATAATTTTTCTAGGAGCCAAACTGGACACAAACTCACAAATGGCTTTTCTCACAGAAGAAAAACAAGAACAATTACCAGATTACTTCAAAAGCCTAGCAAAGCACACCCAGATGACTGCAAGGAAAATCCTGCAGGCCCTGGGTTTCATGGCATCTTGCATTCTTCTGATTTCATTGGCAAGATTACACATGAGAAAAATACAATGGTACCTAAAAAGTTTATGGTCTCAACACAGCCACAACTTAGAAGCAATTATTCCACTCATTCCATGTCTACAAAAGGAATTTTTGTGGTGGGCACAAGCAAGCCAGCTAAACAAAGGCATGTCTTTCAACAAACCTCAAACAAGCCAAACCATTACAACAGACGCCTCAGATCATGGATGGAGGGTGCACATGGAGGGCAGATGCATTCAAGGGCAATGGGCTCCCCGGGAAATGCATCTACACATCAATCAAAAAGAGATGTTGGCAGTGATTCATGCAATCGAGGTCTTCGGAAAATTTCTTCAGCAAGGTCAACTGCTAATAAAGACAGACAACACCACTGTTATGTGGTACATAAACAAACAGGGAGGCACTCATTCTTACCCCCTCTGCAGGCTAACAATGACTCTTTGGGAAAAGGCCCTGAAACTGAACATACAGTTGCAATCCCAGTTTGTCCCAGGCAAGGACAATGTTCTGGCGGAGTGTCTAAGCAGAAACATCTTGGATCCGCACGAATGGATGTTGCATCCAGACATTTTTTCACAAATAACTCATGCATGGGGGAGACCGGACATAGATCTCTTTGCCTCACACCTCAATCATCATCTGAAGAAGTTCTGCTCGAGGACACACCATCCTCAAGCCTGGAGAATGGATGCTCTCTCCTTCAGCTGGAACTCTCTAACAATCTATGCATTCCCACCTCTACCATTAATGACCAAGGTGTTACTGAAGATCAAAGCAGAACAACCAAAAGGCATTTTGATAGCTCCAGACTGGCCAAGACAGCACTGGTATCCATTACTAAGGAGGATAACTCGCACCAAGCCGTGGCCCCTGCCTCAATGGCCTCTGCTTCTGACTCAGCACAATTACAGGACATATCATCCCAACCTGCAAACATTACAGCTGACAGCTTGGAGGGTTCCATGACTTCTCCCCATATCTCTCTCTCCAAGAAAGTTCAAGAGATCTTACTGGAAGCACGCAGACCTTCCACCAGAAAACCTTACTCAGCCAAATGGAAGAGATTCAACATCTGGAATGCCAGCAAGGGTCAGGATGCATCAGTAATAAGCATCCCACAGATACTAGAATACTTGGCAGAAATGCTACATAATGGCCTTTCATATTCTTCCATAAAAATACACGCTTCAGCAATTTCAGCAAAATACAACAGTGATCCACCTGTGTTTTCACATCCTTTGCTAAGACAGTTTCTAAGAGGGATTAAGAATATCAAACCTCCCAGAAAACCACCAGTGCCTGCATGGGACCTCAACTTCGTGTTGGAAAAATTAACTCTACAAAACGAAGCCAGCAAGTAAGGAAGGTGCAAACAGCCATTTATTCAACCCAGTGGAAAAATCCCATGGGTAACAAAAGCAAACACATAAAAAAATCCAAACCAGTTTCGGCTCAACAGAGCCTTCTTCAGTGGATACAAACAATGAAAGCAGTAAAAACAAAAGCAACCCAGTATATATGTACCTTGTAATTAACATCAGAACCAATCACAATAATTGAACAATTAAAGTTGATCATTAAGGCCAGGTGGAAACAGGGCTCCCAGTTTGACTATCCATTTCTTTTCTTTAAAGTTAAGCAACTCATGCCAATTATCTTTGTCTCTACAAATACCCTTAATATGGTCAATAATCACAAATTGAAAAGAAGCTGTTTTATGTTTCAAACTGTGTTTAAATAGGGCATTGTTGGGACGTTTATTTTTAATATCGCTGAGATGTTCACAAATTCTCAAGCAAAAAGCTCGAGAAGTCTGCCCCGCATAAAAGGCAGAACAAGTACAGGTCACCAAATAGATGACCCACTTGCTACTGTAATTAGCCCAAATTTTTATTTCAAAAATCTCAGAGGTATTTTTGCTGGTGAATTCACGGGTATGTAAAACCCGTGTACAATATACATAGTGACCACATGAAATGCACCCTAATACAGGACCCCCTATCAAAGAAGATTGAGTAAAAACTGTAAAGTTATTCACAGGTTTTTTATAATGACTAAGCCTTGAACCTATAGTTCGTCCTCTTCTGAAAGAGAAAGAACATCTATCCCTAAGAAAAGGATGAAGTTTTTCTTCGGCCAACAAAACATTCCAATGTCTCTGAATAATGTTAATGAAGCCTTTAGTATTGCGTCCATAAGTTGTAACCAAACGCAAAGGCTGTTGGACCCCATCATTGTTATTATGTTTATAACGCAATAGATCTTGCCTGTTTAAATTCGTGGCCCATTGTTTAGCCTGATTAATAGTACCTGGATGATAGCCTCTCTCTATAAATCTACGGGCAAGATCATCACGTGTTTTCGCATAGGATTGTTGGTTGGAACAGATCCTTTTGGCTCTTAGAAATTGGGATTTGGGTATATTTTGGATGATATGTTGTGGGTGGAAGCTGGAAGCATGTAATAAAGAGTTATATTCAGGAAATTTCCTAAAAATAGTAGTAGACAATGTGTTATCAGCATTTCTGTTGATTTCCACATCCAGAAAAAACATCTTGGATCTGTGGAAAAACATTTTGAATTCAATGCCCCATACATTGTCATTAAGATATTCAAGAAACTCTTTAAGATAGTCTTCATCAGCCTTCCACACCAACCAACAATCATCCAAATAACGACGCCAAATGTCCATTTCACACATGTAGATATTATGATTCGGGTCATAAATAATGACCTCCTCAATATATGCCATAAAGAGATCGGCATAGATGGGTGCAAAGGATGCACCCATCGCAGTCCCTTTCGTTTGCCAGAAGCACTGATTTTGAAAGTAAAAAACATTACTAGTTAGCACATATTCTGTTAAGCATACCAAAAAGGTGTTAAATCCAGGTCTATAAAGCCCAGATCTCATCAACCAATAGTCCAAAGCTTGTAGACCTGCCCAATGTGGAATATTGGTGTATAAAGAGGTGATGTCCAGGGTACATAATAACCAATGAGATTCAAGTTGTGTATCATTGATTAAGTCCAAGAATTGAGTAGTGTCTTGAATTCTAGATCTTATATATGAAAGCAAAGGTTTTAAATGATGAGTCAAATATTCTGAAAGTGGTTCAGTAATAGACCCATGTCCCGAAACAATGGGTCAACCTGGTGGATTAGTAGCATGTTTGTGTATCTTGGGTAAAAGATAGAGATATTGTTTTTTGGGAGATAAAACCATCAGTTGTTCCTTAGTGTACTGTGTAATAATCCCCTCCTCTACTGCTTGCATCAAAAACTGTCCTATTTTATGTTGAAAATGGGGAGATGGATCCAAGGGCATGTGCATATAATATTCTTTATCCCCCAGTTGTCTCATAGCCTCATTATTGTAAGCCACCTCATCTAGAACCACCACAGCTCCCCCTTTGTCAGCTTGGATAATAACCAAATTCTTTTTATTAACAAGTTTTTCAAGACTGGACACCTCATCCGTGGACAAATTGTTATATAACGTGGGAAAGTCCTTAAGATAACAATGTAAATCTTTTAACACATTTTTCAAAAAAATACCCACTAGATGGACCATGGGTGGATTGAAAGTAAATTTTTTAAACTTAAATTCACCAGCTGTACCATCAACATTATCAGCAAAAAACAGTTTAAGATTTAACATTCGACAAAAGTTGGCCACATCCTGGGCTAAAGCATATTCAGAGACAAAAAAACCCGGAACAAAGTTGAGTCCTTTATTTAATAACTTGATTTGTGTATTGGTAAGCTCAACAGAGGAAATATTGTGTACATTACATGGACTGGTCAATGTTCTATCATCATTTTCAAAAGATTCTCGAGACCCTGTTTGGGCCTGTTTTTTTTTTGTGTTTCCGCCCCCCTCGTCTGAATCTATACCCAAAGGGTGCGGTAAATTGGTCTTTTTGGCATTAGGTGACACATCTGTGTGGTTACCTTCTGATTCACCTTCAGTATTAGACGAAGTGTCATCCCCAGAAGTACAACTGGAAGAATTCACACTTTTCTTTAGGATAGATTTTGGTCTCTTTCTTTTGGGAGTCGAAAATCTCTTATCATTATTGGGGTTCTCCCTAGGTAATCTGAAGGACACATTTTTTAAGGTGTCAAAAGGTTTACCTCTCTCATAATCACCTACATCCCTAAAGAATTTTTTGAGTTTTCTTTCTTTCAAACTGGATTCTAACTTAGATAAATCAGTGGTTAATTTTTTGACTTGTGACGAAAAAGAGTCACATGTTTCAAAATTACTAGCCTCCATACAAATAGTTTCTAAATCTTTGATCCCTGTATGAACCTTACGTTCATAAAAATCAGCCAGGGCATCCACAAATTTGGATGAAGCTAGTTGTTGGATCTGGCCCCAATCATCCAATAATTTTTCATCAATGTTTGAAGCCAAGGGTTGTACTCTCACCCTTAGTCCACGTGGAGTTATCTTTTTTTGTTGATATGCCCTGAAAAGGCGTAAGTGCCAAACATTGGTTCAGACCATCCTCATATTTTTGTTAAGTTGATTAAAAAACATATCACATTCTGTGTTAACATCCAAAACCTTCATGTTACTAGTTTGTCCAGAACTACTGACCCCTAAGCCAAAAACAGATAAATCATCTAGGTCTGATGATAACGCCTTGATAAGAGGTGATAATGCCATATTTCAACCTACAAGACCAAATCCTAAATGTAAAAAAGTATATTATGTCTAAACATAAAAAACAAAACAGCCATCAAAAGTGAGACAGTTATAGGGAGAATCCACATGGAAAAATCTATATAAATAGACAATATACAGAATGGTACACCAAAAAATAAATTGAAATTCAAAAGCTGAAAAGACCAATATACAATAAACAGTTCAAGTATCATATATACCCGTATACTGTGTATATGTCTTCAGCATAAAGATATTCATCAGGTAAACAAATACTATAAGCAGTCTCAATGATATGGAAAACATCCAATAACCCTGCTGCGTATTTGTACCCATTCTTAAATCCAATAATGACAATCAGATATCAAAAAAATTATTTTATAATGAAATAAAGACAAAAAATGGCCAATACCAACATGTAAATATGTATGGCCACTAAACAAAAAAATAGGTCTGTGAATACCAAATCTGTAAGCTGGAAAATCATATGGTATAACTGTCACAGAAAAGATACTGTTTGTATAAGTTTGTATATATAACCATAAATAACATAGGATGAGGTCTTGGAGGGAAAATAAAGCCAACAGTATGGCTGCATAAATTAATATGTAATTATTAGATATAACAGCCTAGAACAAAGCAACCATAGTCACCAATATAATATGTATAAGTGATAATGATTCAAATAACACTAAAAAGATGATCCTGAAAACCAAAATACACTAATATGAACTCACAAAAAGTAGAACACTATCGTGACACAGTCCCTGAATCTAACCTAATAATCCTCTCAAGTATCAGAGAGCAAGTCTAATGCATATGTATAAAAAATAAAGTTGAATATCAAAAAATATATATAGCGTGAATATAGCCCAACATAAAAATATATTCACGACATATCTAAATCCTAGAACAAATGTTCAAACTAGGATGTATAGATAAAAAAATAAAACAGATCCAACAAACCAAATTGTGGTAACAAAATACAAAAAACGTATCTAACCAGTATAAAAAGTACAACAGTCAAGTCCAAATGTAGCGCAGTCCAAGTATATCCAGCGACCACGAGTATAAAGAACAAACTTGCTCACGCTCCAAAATAAAGTATATAATCCACCAACATACGTTGACCAAAAAAAGCCAGTTCCTAACAAAGCCTTAAGCTGAAGAACGCCAGCAGCTTCGTCAACGAGAGAAACCCCGGAACTGAGGCCAAATGCGGTAGCGTAAGCATAAGCAGAGTGAAGGGCAGCCAACCAGGAGCTCGTACCAACTGGTATATGGAACTGATTCCGTATTCAAACCATAGTTACGATAAAATAGGTTGCCATGTAATTCTGATGTTGAAATGAATCAATATATATGACGATGTATAACGAACAAAGTCAAGTAACCAATAAGGCAAACACCAACCAGAATTGGTTAACAGCATCTGAAGAGAAAACCAAAAGTCAGAAAAGGACAGATGCTCGTGAAACCCTTGCACGGCAGAAAAAGCACAAATCCACAAAACGAAGCCAGCAAGTAAGGAAGGTGCAAACAGCCATTTATTCAACCCAGTGGAAAAATCCCGTGGGTAACAAAAGCAAACACATAAAAAAATCCAAACCGGTTTCGGCTCAACAGAGCCTTCTTCAGTGGATACAAACAATGAAAGCAGTAAAAACAAAAGCAACCCAGTATATATGTACCTGGTAATTAACATCAGAACCAATCACAATAATTGAACAATTAAAGTTGATCATTAAGGCCAGGTGGAAACAGGGCTCCCAGTTTCTTTTCAATTTGTGATTATTGACCATATTAAGGGTATTTGTAGAGACAAAGATAATTGGCATGAGTTGCTTAACTTTAAAGAAAAGAAATGGATAGTCAAACTGGGGGCCCTGTTTCCACCTGGCCTTAATGATCAACTTTAATTGTTCAATTATTGTGATTGGTTCTGATACAGGTACATATATACTGGGTTGCTTTTGTTTTTACTGCTTTCATTGTTTGTATCCACTGAAGAAGGCTCTGTTGAGCCGAAACCGGTTTGGATTTTTTTATGTGTTTGCTTTTGTTACCCATGGGATTTTTCCACTGGGTTGAATAAATGGCTGTTTGCACCTTCCTTACTTGCTGGCTTCGTTTTGTGGATTTGTGCTTTTTCTGCCGTGCAAGGGTTTCACGAGCATCTGTCCTTTTCTGACTTTTAAAAATTAACTCTCCCTCCTTTTGAGCCAGCAGCATCTTCAGAATTGCAATTTCTCTCCTGGAAAACAGTTTTCCTGTTGGCAATTACCTCAGCAAGAAGAGTCTCGGAGATACAGGCCCTCATGGCAGTACCTCCATTTCTCATTTTTCACCAGGACAGAGTTTCTTTAAGGACCAGTCCTTCATTCATGCCAAAAGTGATATCCAGGGTGTCTAAATCAAGCAATTCACCTGCCTACCTTCTTTCCCAATCCTCAAAATAAAGGAGAAAAGCTGCTGCACACTTTGAACATACACAGACAACTGCGCTACTACTTGGACAGAACAGAAGCCAACAGAAAGTCTGACCAACTATTTGTAGCTTACACTGCTGGAGTACAAGGAAAGGCAATTTCCAAACAAACAATTTCAAAATGGATTGGACACTGCATCAGATTCTGTTACTCTTTCCATGGAAAAGGTGTGCCAGCCAATATCAGGCCACACTCCACCAGAGCTATAGCCACCTCCACAGCCTTTCTAAGAGAGGTGGCTACAAAGGACATTCTAGAAGCTGCTACATGGAGCTCCGTGCATACATTTTCCAAACACTACAACCTGCCTTTATATTCCAGATCCCGAGCAGGCTTTGCTTCGGCAGTCCTGCAGGGCATTTTAGCTACACCATCTTTATCTTAGATCCTACCACCCCCAGCTTGGCTATGGTATTCAACCCATATGTAAGGACTGCAGTTGCATTCTTGAAGGACATAGTACAGTTTTGTACCTACCATAAATGTAGATGTCCTATAGATATGCAACTGCAGTCAGGTTTTCCCTCCCTCCTGCCCCTCTGTAAATTATCCTTTTTGGGTCCACTCCCCTTTTTACAAATTAGCTAGGGGAATCTGTTATGGTGTATCTGTTTATTACTGTTGTGCATGTCTGGAATTTTTTATCCAGTCTCTAATTCTAGCCTTCTTTGGAGGGCACCTGGCATCTGGGGCAAGAAACACTGAAGAAGATGGCGTTGACTGATGCTTTTATACCCCAGTCGCTCTGACGTCGGGGAAGTGGCGACATCATCTGACGCCAGACCCAGACTTTGGAATCCGGCCGACCGAAGGGCTGCCTGAGGCAGGACAACCCATATGTAAGGACTGCAGTTGCATATCTATCGGACATCTACATTTATGGTAGGTACAAAACTGTACTTTCATAATTTCAGGCTTCTACTCAGCAGCTACATTTGTTACTGAGCCTGCAGTTGCCAGCAGTTTTCCCAACTTGCAAACACCGACCTCATGCTTTAGCAATAACAAGGTCAGATAGCTTGAGGTTTTTGTAAAAGCAACTTTAAGTACAGTCTCCTATTCTTATTACTTCAGAAACAGTTCACTTGACTGTATTTTCTGTTAAGTAGATAGTCTTGTCAGCTTGATCCTAAATGTTCAAATCTGTAAGTTTTAGAAGACTTTTCTGTTTTATTTTACTGAAACAAGACATTCCTTGTTTTGTTAAAATATGCGACCGTAAGAAGTATGTTTACAGTAGATGTTTATGGCAAATAAATTACAACAAAAGATTTTCATTCCGAAGTTATGTTTTTGGTTCTTAATATGATAAAAAACATGAACACTTTGTTCAGAGCAACTGAAATTAGTATTTTTATAAGATATTTAAAGTCATTTTTTCTTACAACAGAAAATTTTACAAATTAGAAAAACATGCAAGTCTGAGTGAATAGTCCAGCTCAGTGCTGTCTTCCCATCTGCCTCAGCAGTTGATTATATCAGATCCAAACCCAGCAACTAGACTTCAGCTCCAAGGCTCAAGCATCTCCCCGCCTCTCTCCCACAGTGCACCAGCAGCCATTCTACCATCAGATCTCATCCGCCATACTAAACAGTGGGCATGCTTTCGAGGGCTTAGCTCTTTCCTCTCCTGCTCTTCCAGGTGCTGTTTCTTTCTGTTGCATCAGTTTCAGTTAGCTGATAGGTTTGAGTGTTTTGTATGTAGTATATAGTTCTTGTAATTGGTAGGAAGATCGTTGACTAGATTATTTCTAGGTCTTTATTAGTGTGCTTAATCCCATTGGATTTCCTTTGTGGAAAGTTTTTCTCCTTTTCTCTGGTAACCATTGATGTTCTGTAGTCCTATCTCACCTTCATTCTTACTGACGGGATTGGATCCGATCCTCGGCTCCGACTCGGCCTATTTACAAGCTTGAAATCGTCTAGTTTTCTCGTGGCTAGGTAGGTATCCCATGGTGCTCCAGTACAATCCCCAGATCTTGTTTGCCATGTCGACTAGTTCGGATGTGCTTCTTCTTGGCCGTAGCTAAGTCAAACACATTTTTTTCAAAATTTTGGATAAAACTTGTATTTTCACTTTTTGATAGCATTATATAGCCTTTTATAGCTTTTGTAGTTCGCGTTTATCAGAGCACTTTTTTGTGTGCAGTTTCTTTGAGTACAGTTTGGCCCTATAGTACGTTGGTATCCTGTGTGCCAGTTGTTTTTCTGGGTTATTATATATACAATATCTAGACATCTACATTCATATTAGTATTTGTAGGCGCCTTTTGCGCTTAGTTTAGGCTGTGTGTACTTTCTAACTAATAGCTTTACTGGTGGAGCTTCTGCTATTTATATTAGTATTTGTAGGTGCCTTTTGCACTTAGTTTAGGCTGTCTGTGCTTTTTTATATATTATAAATAATAGCTTTACTTGCAGAGCTTCTGCTTGTTGATATTTACAGTTATTAGTATTGAAAACAGAACGTGGCTCTGTTGACCTTCATTCTCTTTCTTTGATGTTCTTCGTGTTTCACTGTTGCAGTCATTACTTTTGGGTTATCTGCTTGCAGGTAGCCCTCAGTCGGCCTGATTAAAAAAGTCTTGGGTCCTGCATCGGTTGCTGTCCCTTCTTCCATGACGTCAGGTCGTCAGGGGTATAAAACATGCAGCCGACGCCATTACATCAGTCTTTCTTGCCATGCGGTGCTTGAAGCAGTTTGCAAGTGCCTGTCGGCTGACTCCTGAAATTTTTGTTTTCGAGTTTCAGAACCGAAGTCTTCAGCTAAGTACCCTTTGGGGAAACTTTTTCTTGCTCCTTACCGATGTCAGTAAAAGTTAATAATTGCATTACTTGTGGAAAGCAAATACCTCATAAAGATTTTCATTCGTACTGTATTCCTTGCCTAGGCCCTGACCATGACGTACCTTGCTGTCAGTTTTGTGCTTTATTTAATTTTTGCACTATCCATTATCTGTATATTTTCGCCTCTAAATATTTCGGTTCTCGGTTTAATTATCCAATGTGAGAGTGTTCAATCTCGTCTTTGTTCTTACACATGGGTTCGGAGCCGATCCTCGGCTCCTTGTCGGCCGCCTGCAAGCTCTGCATCGAGAAGAAGCTCGAGATCACCTAATACCCACAATCCCCCTCTGCCTTTACCTCAGATCTAGTTTGCCGCTGCAGCGTTCGCATCACTGGGTCGAGCTCGAGCACCTCAGATAAGATTTAGAATTTTATTCTTATTTTTTCTCTGGTACTTTAGTATTAGAAACTGTTTAATAATAATTTGTGTGAGTGTGGTAAGGTATAGGAAATCTCGGTTCCGTTTAAGTTATAAAACTTAGTTAGAGTTCTCTTCGGGGCCTACCACCACTCTTTGGATTTGACAACTGGATTGACACATTACTGGATTTGACAATTTTACCGGACTTGACTGTTTTTCTGGATTTGACTATATTTCACCTATCTTTGACATGTCTGAAAAGGTCAAATCAGGTTTCAAGCGTTGCCAGTGTGGGCAAAAAATGTCAGTAACTGACAACCATAGTTCCTGTGTCTACTGTCTTGGCCCTCTCCACCTGCAAGAAGACTGTTCTATTTGTCATTCTTTCAGTGGGAGGTCATGACAGATAGGCAGGAAGTTAATGGACAGGGGTTTATTAAAACCTTCCTTTCAGGAGGCTCTGGATGCTTCTGACCAGGCATCCAAGTCCTCGAAGGATTCAAGACGCCGGAGCCCAAGTCATCGGCTCGAGCTCTTCCACTAAAGTTAGATCACCGGTTCCACAGACTTGGGCCGAGTGTTCAACTGGTGTCAGTTTCCGAGCCTCGAGTCTTGGAACCGGTGATGGAGCTCCCTCCTTCGACACTATTGAGGTCGGCTCCGTCTTGGCTCCTTGACCTGTTCTTCTAAGCTTTCCGATATCGATGTGGACCGTGTGGTGCAGAAGTTATTGGAACATTCGCCCTATCCAAGCTTATTTCGGTTTCCACCCAGTTGGTGTCGAAACTTGAAGGCCTCCCATTGTCTCCATCCGTTCCTCCTCCGAGACCTGTCCAGTCTTTGGAGCCGGAAGAGGTTGATCTACTGGTTGTGGAGCCCTCGGGTCCAGAACCGTCCTTTTCTCGGTCTGTTCCTTTCACCTCGACTCCGTCGGATCCCGTACCGGAGTCTCGGAGCCGACGATCTGTCCTTGGTTCCGGGGCCGAGAGTCGAACCGACGTTTCAGTTCCGACTCTTCCCCTCGGGGCCTCGGCGCGGATCGATTCGGCTCCGTCCTCGGGGTCGATGCCTTCGGTGCCTGTCTCGGGGATTCTTCCCATTTCTTCGGAACCGGGAGATTCTTCGACTCGGGACCCGGGGGCCTTCGATCTTATGAGGAAGGTGTTGTCTACCCAGACAACCACATCAGTAGAAGCATCCTCTCCTCCCTGTAAAGGACCGTTATCTTCCTCTGCACCAACGGCCACATCCAAGCGTCGAGCACCGGTGTATCAGTCACCCCTGGAGGGTGCCCCCTCTTCCTCGGAGGCTTCTTCGGATGCTCCCCCCGAAGAGGTCCCTAGGAAAAGATTGTGTAAGAGGAGACACTTAGATTCTCCACAGGAATCTTTAACATCCGATACTGACTTGGATGAGTCAGAAGGGTCCCCAAAGTCACCTACGGAAGATGTCTCCTTTTCTGACATCTTGGAGATTCTTAAGCAGAGAGGTGATTGGCAGTCCCTCCCCCCTTCTGAGGATGAGTCAGTACTGCTGAAGGCATTTGGTGCTCGCCCTTCCTCCTCCTGGGTCACTCCGCCCTTCGATGAGTTAATGGAGTTGATTGCTCGAAGGGCGTGGGAGATGCCTGACATGGCGGAACCAGTCCCTAGGAAGCCTAATAAGTACATCACTGCACCCCAAGACAAGGCTTACCTCACTAAAGGAGTTCCAGTAGATGCCATGGTGGTGGCAGCGGCCACGAAAAAGGAGATGTCGGAGTCTTCCTCATCTGTCCATCTGCCTAACAGAGATTCTAGGACTATGGACAGATACGGGAAGCGCATATTTAGTTCAGCGGCTTTTTCTATGCGTTCCCTGAACTATTTGACTCATTTTACACGCTTACAGAGGGATCTAGTCAAAGAGTTGGGAGATACCCTCCAGGGTACTACAGATGCTGCGGTCTCAGAGAAAGTTTCGCACATCTAAATACCCTTACATCCATTGTTAACTCATCCATGAGGCTGATATCATACGCAGCGAAGGATCGAGTAGGGCAGCGGCTTCAGCGATTGCTCTTCGTAGGCAATCCTGGATGCGCTTATGTTCGTTATGGAAGCCTTCAAGTCTTCCTTTACTAACGCCCCATTTGATGGTGCCACACTTTTGGCCCTAAAGTAAAGGAGACCCTTACCGGTGTGAACAGGAGGGAAAGACTCTGTCTGCTGTCGGAGTCCGTTTTCCACCCCTTCCAGACCGTACCCCAAAGGGCAACGTGGTGGGAAAATGTGGTTTGAAAACCCCAAGGATCTTTCCCAGGCACACAGGGTGATGCCCTCTAGAGGCAGAGGAGGGGCAGAGGTGGAAGACGCCGCCGGGCGGCAGAGGGGTCCGCAAAACCAAGGTGACAGGGATACCCCCTGGTAAACCTTTTCAGCACTCCTGAGAGGAGGCCCGACTGTCCTGCTCTGGAGGCAGTCGGGGTCGCTAGCTTTGTACCCTCAGGCCTGGCAAAACATTACTACAGACAACTGGGTAAAAAGCGTTGTTACCAGAGGTTACAAAATACCTTTCCTATCCACCCCCATTCCAAAGAAAAAACTCCCAGATGTACCACCCCATCTGCGAGACCCAGCAGCTATAGAAATTTCAAAGCTGCTAGAAAAAAGAGTCATCCAACCAGTCCCAGCGGACCGAATAGGATTCGGGACTTACTCAAGGTTCTTTTTAGTTCCAAAGAAGACAGGGGACTGGAGGCCGATTCTGGACCCAAGCAACCTCAACACCTTTGTCAAGAAGGAAAAGTTCCGAATGGTCACGCTTCAATCAATCCTTCCATTCTTACAGAAGGATGACTGGATGTGCTCAATAGATCTGAAGGACGCATACTACCACATCAAAATGGCCAGGGCGTCCAGGGATCATTTGCGCTTCCGGCTGGGAGCCAGTCACTACCAGTTTCGAGCCCTGCCTTTTGGTCTGACCTCAGCCCCCAGGGTTTTCACCAAATGCATGGCAGTGGTAGTGTCTCATCTGAGGCGCCTAGGATTCCAGGTGTTTCCGTATCTGGACGACTGGCTCCTGTCTGCCACTACCAGGCGTCAACTGATACAGGCCAGGGATTACACCCTACAACTTTGTATTCACCTAGGAATTTCCATAAATTTCGAAAAATCCTTACTACAGCCATCACAGCATATCTTATTCATAGGAGCGGAATTAGATACGCATCATTTGGTTCTAAGGCTTCCTACAGAAAGGATAGTCGCACTTCAAAACAACATTTCTCTCCTGCTGTCGTCCAAAAGTCCCGGCAAAGCTGGTTCTGAAGGTCTTGGGTCTCATGGCAGCTTCTCTCATTGCTATACCATTGGGAAGACTGCACATGAGAGTTCTACAATGGCTCCTGTTTGCACAATGGTCATTCCAACAGCTACCTCTGACTCACGAAATTCTGATAACAAACACATGCAAATCACACCTAGCTTGGTGGCTTCAGACTTGCAACCTTTCCAGCGGAAGACCATTTGTGCTACCCACACCGTCAGCGACGATAACCACGGACGCTTCCCTGATAGGGTGGGGGGGCATCTTTCAGGGACAGACAGTCCAAGGCGAATGGACCAATCTGGAGTACAATCTGCACATCAATGTTCTGGAGTTGAGGGCAGTGTTTTTAGCGTTGCAACACTTTGCTCCCCTTCTTCCTCTAGGGACTATTGCAGTTCAGACAGACAACATGTCCGTAGTCTGGTACATAAACAAGCAAGGGGAACCAGGTCTTATCAACTATGCAGAGAGGCCATGAGAATTTGGCAATGGGCGGAGTCCACGGGTCGCTTTCTGATCGCAACGCACATCCCGGGGTCATCCAACGTCATAGCCGACAGGCTGAGCAGAGCAATACTGTTGCCTCACAAGTGGTCCCTCAAACAGTCAATTGCGAACATGATATTTTGCAAGTGGGGCCAGCCTTCCTGCGATCTGTTTGCGTCTCCAATGAACGCCAAATGCAGGAGCTACTTTGCCCTATTACCCCCTCCAGGGGAAGTCCCCAGGGACGCGCTGGTGCACGATTGGCCCCCGGGTCTCCTGTATGCTTTTCCTCCATTTCGCCTGATTGCAAAGTTTCTGCAGAAAGCCAACAACCTTCAGAGGACGATAATCCTCATTGCCCCATTCTGGCCTCGTCAGATTTGGTTCCCCTTTCTATTGCATCACCGCATTCGGGGACCTTGGATGCTGGACCCAGAGCCAGATCTACTGACTCACTCGTCAGGAGTCCCTCACCCATCTCTCGAATCACTCCATCTAGCAGCTTGGCTGCTCCGCTTCCCTTTCTAGCCAGGTCTGATTCCGTTACACCGGCGGTTCAGAATATTTTAGTGGCTTCTCATAAAGCTTCCACTACAAAGACCTACACCAGTAAATGGAAGCGTTTCGTCTTCTGGGCTAATTCACATAATTTGGACCCTGTTATAGCCCCATTGAACAAGATCTTAGAGTTTTTGACAGAATTGTTTCATGAAGGAGCTTCTCCTGCTACTTTAAGAGTGCAGTTGGCTGCCATTTCTAACTATCATGTGGAAGAATGTGGTGCGCCTATTATGGCTCACAGACTTTGTAAGGCCTTTTTAAAAGGATCTTTTCATATCAGACCACCAGTTAGAAGTCCTACATCACCGTGGAATTTGAACCTCTTACTTTCTAAATTGATGTTACCCCCCCTTTGAACCAGCCTCAATTTGCCCATTGAAATTTTTATCATGGAAAACTCTATTCCTGGTGGCCATTACATCCGCTAGGCGAGTGTCTGAGCTTCAAGCTCTTTCTATTAAACACCCTTATTTAATTTTCCACTCTGACAGAGTATCCCTTCGCACTAATCCATCCTTTCTCCCCAAAGTTTGCTCTACTAATAATATTAATCAGTCCATTGAGTTACCCACCTTCTTCAAAAACCACTCTAATAAATTAGAGTATATGTTGCACAAATTGGATGTCCATAGACAACTCAGATTTTATTTGGATAGAACAAAAGATCACAGGAAATCTGATCAACTGTTTGTAGCCTTTGCTGACAGCAGAAAGGGTGTAGCAGTTACAACAAACTCTTTCCAAATGGCTAACTGATTGTATCACATACGTTTATGAGGCTTCTAATCAACCATTATCAGTCAAACCTAAAGGACATTCTACGAGATCAGTGTCTACATCCTTAGCTCACGCAGCTCGCTACCATTAGACACGATTTGCGGCTGCTACTTGGGCTAAACCACATACATTTATCTCGCATTACAAAGTGGACAGGGTTTCTAGGGATAGGGCAACCTTTGGTTCCACTGTGCTCAAGAACGTTCTCCGTGAGTTCCTCAGGATCATGGAGCTAGGACGCTACCCATGTGTAAGAACAAGCGAGATTGAACACTCTCACATATAGAAGTTATGTCCTTACCATAACGTTCCATGTGGAGTGTTCATCTCGCTTGGTTATTACACTCCCACCCTTCCCACCCTTAGGAAGAACGTTCAATTTGGTGCCTGGTCTGGAGTATTCTCCTTCTGCAGTTGCATTAGTTGTATTATTTGATACACTTGTGTATATATGTATATATATATATATATATATGTATATAGATAATCCTATCATTAGAAAAATTTTTGGTATGTGTGTGTGCTTTCTATGACTGGTTTGCTTGCAAACTAGATCTGAGGTAAAGGCAGAGGGGGATTGTGGGTATTAGGTGATCTCGAGCTTCTTCTCGATGCAGAGCTTGCAGGCGGCCGACACGGAGCCGAGGATCGGCTCCGAACCCATGTGTAATAACCAAGGCGAGATGAACACTCCACATGGAACGTTATGGTAAGGACATAACTTCTATGAAATGTCGTCGGTTAGCCATCCGACTACCGGGATTCCAAAAAAACGCAAAGATAAAGACAGAGACAGGCTGCCAAGGTCCAAAACTGCTGACGACGCTTCTCCTAAGCCAGTCGCCAGTTCGCCAGTACTCAGTGAGCTGCTTTCGCAGCCCCTGCTACTACTGATTTGCAGGCCTCTACTGAGACCCATTCGGAGTCCAGTATGCTGAGAGATGCATCAACTATGGAACCCGTGAATGTCTCTACCTTGGATGGGTCTGGAGCCGCTGTGCAGGCACTGGCTTCTGAGGGTGTATTCAGGCCTACAGACTTGCATTTTAAACCAATGCCTCCTTCTTTACTTAGGCCTAAATCTCGATCCATTCCTAAAAAACTGACGCCCAGGCCACATGCTCAGGCCTGTATGCCTAAAAAACAAATAAGAATGGCTGAAGATCTAATAACTCTAATCAAAGGTAGCCAACCCCCCCCCCCCCTTCTAAGAGGCCTAGGACTGAAGTTGGTTATGAATATTCTGATCAGGATTCTGTTTTTCTGATTCTTCTGATGATCTGGATTTGCCCTCATCTACTTATGAAGATTCTGATGCAGAAGACTCCATTCCCTCTGCTTCCACTCCTGAGGGTTTTTCTTTTGGGGAAACCTTACATACTCTGGAGCATTTCCACTGGGAAGGCCAGGATTTTTCTGATTCAAATAAGAGGCTTAGGGATTTCCTTCTCCTACCTCAGCATAGGACTTTAGCCATTGCTCCTGTACTAGACATTGTTGATGCTTTTTCGGAATCTAATTTGGCCCCTGATTCCCTGCCTCCTGCTCCCAGAAAACCTGACAGATGATACAGGGTCCCCAAGTCTCACAAGTTCCTTTTTAAAAATCCTATTGCAGATCCAGGGACTATTTCACAGGGGCCCAAGGGCATTAAGGCTTCTACTGCTAAAAATCCTACCCCTTCTGATAGAGACTCCAGAGTGCTAGATAGATGGGGTAAGAAGGTTTACACTTCTGCAACCTTGACCATTAGGACTTTAAACTGCCAGTTTCATATGTTAAAGTATCAGCAACATGTTATTGGACTGCTTAAACAGAAAATGATATTGATTCCTGACTGTGTGGAAAATAAAGAATTACAGGATTTAATGCATTCTGCTGAACAAGTTGGAAAACATACTTTGCAATGTGGTTTTGATTCATTAGAGGCCTCTTACAGGGCTGTTGTTATTGGGTCTGTGCTCAGAAGGCATACTTGGCTTAGGGAGCAATCTTTGCCTGATCATGTTAAAGCTAAATTGTTGGATGCTCCTTTAAATCAGGACCGCCTGTTTGGCAACAAGGCTAAGGAAGTTCTTAAAAAGATAAAGCTAAATCTATGCAAACTGTTAAGATTTTTTTTACAAGTTCAGCCTCCTAGATTTAGTAGGCACTGGCCCTCTAAGAATTGGTCCTTTCCAGCCCCTTCCAGGTCTTCTCAAGCCAAACCCAGACAGAGCAAAAACCCCAGGTTTAAGTCCCGGTGACATACAGAACTAAGAAGTGGGGGGCCTCCACTTCCAAATCTGGGAATAATAAGACTCCACCTATGATAAACAGTCTTAATGACTTCCTTTTAAAATTTCCAAGCACTTATCAACTGACCACCCCTTTGGGGGGAAGGATTGCTCTTCATGCAAATAATTGGGAGCTCATTACCCAGGACAAATGGGTTTTATATATAGTGTCCTAGGGATACAGATTTCACTTCCACACGTTGCCAACACCAAGTGGGTGGCTGGACCTACCCCCAAATCAGTGGGCAGAGGCTCAAAAACAAGTACTTTCTCTTTTAAGCATGGGGGCTATTCAACTGGTACCAGAAGAGGAAAAGGGACAAGGTTTCTACTCAAGACTTTTCCTGGTACCCAGAAAAGACCATTCATGGCGTCCTATCCTGGACCTGTCTACTTTAAACACCTTTTTGGAGATTCCAAAATTCAAAATGCTTACTATTCACCAGTTGCTTCCTATGCTGGGCAAAGATGTCTGGTTGGCAACACTAGATTTAAAAGAAGCATACCTGCAGATCCCAATCAGGGAATCTTGCAGAAGATACCTTTGCTTCAAAGCAGGCTACACACACTATCAGATGTTCTTCATGTTTCTCTGTTGCAGTCATTACATTTGGGTAATCTGCTGGCAGTTTGCCCTCAGTCGGCCTGAATTCCAAAGTCTTGGGTCCTGCGTCGGTTGCTGTCTTCTCTTCCATGACGTCAGGGCTATAAAACATGCAGCCGACGTCATTTTCTTCAGTCTTTCTTGCTGCGCGGTGCCCAAAGCAGAAGTATTTCGCAAGTGCCGGTCGGCCAACTACTGAAATATTCGCGTTTGAGTTTCAGAACTGAAGTCTTCAATAAAGCTAAGTACCCTGTTGGGGAAACTTTTTTCTTGCTTTTTACCGATGTCAGAAAAAGTTAATAATTGTATTACTTGTGGGAAGCAAATACCTCATAAGGATTTCCATTTATACTGTATTCCTTGCATAGGCCCTGATCACAACATGCCTGGCTGTCGGTTTTGTGCTAGATTTAACCAACGCACTATTAAGTGTCAGTATATTTTTGCATCTAAGTATTTTGGAAACAGATTTAACTACCCAGAGATGTCGGATAGCAATCCAACTACCAGAGTACATAAAAAAACGCAAAGAAAAGGACAGAGAAAGGCAGTCGAGATCCAAAACCGATGACAAAGCTTCTCCTAAGCCAGTCGCCGGTTCGCCGGTACTCAGTGAGGTGCTTTCGCAGCCCCTGATACCCGCTACCTTCGAGTTTTAGGCCTCTACCGACACCCATGTGGAGTCTGGCATGCAGCAAGATACTCAAGGTATTGGACCGACGGATGTATCTCCCTCAGATGGGTCCAGAGCCGCTGAGCAGGCACCGGCTTCTGAGGGTGTATTCAGACCTCAACATGTTTATATCAAACCGACGAAAGCTGCAAAACCAAAGGCAAAGACACCTTCTAAAACTAAAAATCGATGCCTGAGCCACGTGTACAGGACTCTATGCCTAAAAACAGATGATCAAAATGGCTAAAGACCTTATTACCTTGATCAGGGGTACCCATCCTCCTCCAGATAAGAGGCCTAGGCAAGACACTGAATATGAATCTTCAGATCAGGTTTCTATTTCTTCTGATTCCTCTTCTGATCAGGAATTATCTTTACCTCCCTATGAGGATTCTGACGCTGAGGAGTCTATTCCATCTGCATCTCCTCCGGAGTATTAATCATTTGGAGGAACCTTGCATACTTTGAGGGAGCATTTTCACTGGGAGAGTCTAGACTTCTCAGAATCAACAAAGAGGCTCAGGGATTTCCTCCTCCTCCCTCAGCACAAGCCTTTAGCCATTCCCCCTGTGTTAGACATTGTGGATGATGTTTTCTCTGAGTCAAGCCTGACCCCTGACTCTTTACCTCCGGCTTCCAGTAAGCCTGACAGGTATTACAGGGTCCCTAACTCTCATAAATCTTTGTTTAGAAACCCTGCTGCTGATCCTGAAACTATTTTACAGGGTCCAAAGCGAGTTAAGGCCTCAACAGCAAAAAAACATACCCCCTCCGACAGAGATTCAAGGGTGCTGGACAGATGGGGAAAAAAAGGTTTATACATCTGCAACCTTGGCAATTAGGGCCTTAAATTGTCAATTTCATATGCTTAAGTACCAACAACATGTTATGGGATTGCTGAAACAGAAAATTATATTGATTTCAGAATGTGCAGAAAATAAGGAATTGCAGGAATTATTGCATGCAGCTGAACAAGCTATAATGCATACTTTGCAATGTGGTTTTGATTATTTAGAGGCCTCCTGCAGGGCTGCAGTTGCTGGATCTGTGATTAGGAGGCATGCCTGGTTGCCTGATCATGTTAAAGCTAAATTGCTAGATGCACCTTTACAGCATGATTCTCTGTTTGGTATTAAGGCAGAAGAGGTTTTAAAGAAAATGGAAGACAAAGCTAAGTATGCAAACTGTTAAAAGATTTCTTACAAGTGCAGCCACCAAGATTCAGTAGACACTGGCCTACAAAAAATTGGTCCTTTCCTGCATCAGGCAGAGCTCAAAGGGACAAATCCAGACGCCCTAAGGGTTCCAGGTACCACACTCAAGACTCATACAGGTCAAAGCAATGAGGCACATCCACCTCCAAATCTGGAGGAGATAAAATGCAAACCTACAGATAGCAATCCCAATGACTTCCCTCTGCCTACACCAAGCACTTATCTTTTGGCAGCACCCATAGGGGGAAAAATAGCACTTTTTGCTAAAAATTGGCAGTTAATAACCCAGGACAAGTGGGTACCGAACATCGTATCACAGGAATACAGATTCCATTTCCACACTCTGCCAATGACAAATGGTTGGCCAGACGTGCCAAAAAAACAATGGGCAGGGGCACAGAAACAGGTTACGTCCCTCATGGATATGGGGGCCATTCAGACAGTACCAGAACAGGAAAAAGGACAAGGTTTGTACTCAAGACTGTTCTTGGTACCGAGAAAGGACAAGGCCCAGTGGCCAATACTGGATTTATCGATTTTAAACACATACCTGGACATTCCAAAATTCAAAATGCTCACTTTGCAACAGCTTCTGGCCATGCTGGGCAGGAATGCTTGGCTGGTGACTTTAGACTTAAAAGAGGCATACCTGCATGTCCCAATAAGACAGTCATGCAGAAGATACCTCAGATTCAAGGCTGGCTTAATGCATTACCAATTTTCTGCACTGCCCTTTGGCTTATCTACTGTGCCCAGGGTCTTTACAAAGTGCCTGGCACCAGTAATTGCATTTTGCAGACAAAGAAGTATTCAAATATATCCTTACTTGGACGACTGTCTCATTCAAGCAGAGAACAAGGACACTCTTCTATGACACCTGGCGTTTGTGAAAAGGTTTCCTAGCATGCCTAGGGTACACAATAAACGAAAAGAAATCACAACTGGTACCCTTTCAAAAGATAACATTCCTGGGTGCAAGCTTGAATACAACTGCCCAGATGGCTTACCTCATGCCAGACAAACAAAGGCAACTGACTACTTACTTCAAACTGATGGCAACAAAAACCCAGTCTTCTGCAAGACAAATTCTGCAGGCTCTGGGCTTCATGGCATCCTGCATCCTACTAATTCCATATGCAAGACTGCATATGAGGAAACTTCAATGGTACATAAAAAGTTTATGGAGTCAACATTTACACAGTCTGGAAACTATGATTCCTCTCATCCCCTGCCTGCAACAGGAGTTTCTATGGTGGGCAAAGGCCTGTCACCAAAACATGGGCTGGCCTTCACTCTACCCCTTGCCAGCCCCCTGCCAGCCAAACCTTAACAACAGACGCATCAGATTATGCCTGGGGGGCCCACATGGCAGGAACATGCATTCAGGACATATGGGCACCAAATCAAATGCATCTACATATCAACCAGAAAGAGATGCTAGCTGTTCAAAATGCCCTAACAGCCTTCAAGGACTTACTTCATCCAGGACAACTACTGATAAAGATGGACAACACCACAGTCATGTGGTACATAAACAAGCAAGGGGGCACACACTCATACCCCCTTTGCAGATTAGCCACAGCACTGTGGTACACAGCTTTGACCTACAAAATAAATCTTCAAGCTCAATTCCTGCCAGGAAAACAGAACACTCTGCCAGACGATTTAAGCAGAAACCTTATGGATCCTCACGAGTGGAAACTAAATCCACAAGTATTCAGCATGATAACAGAGAAATGGGGGAGCCCAGATATAGATCTATTTGCCTCTCCTCAAAATTATCAATTGAAAAGATTCTGCACAAGGACTTATCACAGACAAGCATGGAAAGTGGACGCCCTATCCTTCAGTTGGAAAAACCTGTCAGTTTACGCCTTTCCTCCTCTGCCTCTTCTACCCAAGGTCCTTCTAAAAGTCAGACAAGAGGAGTCAAAGATGATATTTATTGCCCCGGACTGGCCCCGCCAATACTGGTACCCAATTCTAAGGAACATGTCTCAATACCCAGCTTGGACCTTGCCTCAAAGAACACAACTTCTGTCCCAGCAAAACAGTCAGATCCTGCACAATCAACTACAGACTCTGAACCTGGCAGCATGGCTAATCATGTAATCTTACGAACGACACATCTCAGTAAAGCTGTGATGGATGTCATTTCTGAAGCCAGGAAGGCCTAGTACTAGAAAATCTTATGCTGACAAATGGAAGAGATTCTGTGCTTGGAATCAAGTACAAGGAACTGATACAGCAGAACCACATAGTTCTCAGATATTACAATACTTAACTGAGATGCTTGACAAAGGCCTATCTTTCTCATCAATCAAAATCCATGCCTCTGCCATTTCGGCTCATTACAATACAGAGCCACCAATCTTTTCTCATCCTTTACTAAAGCAGTATCTTAGAGGAGCCAAAAACCTAAGGCCTCCTAGAAGATCACCATTACCTGCATGGGACCTCAATTATGTGTTGGAAAAGCTCACCCTGCCTCCATTTGAACCAGCCACTACCGCTGATATAAAGTTCTTATCATGGAAGACAGCTCTGCTACTAGCAATTACTTCAGCAAGAAGAGTTTCAGAGCTACAGGCCCTCATGGCTGTAGAGCCTTTTATCATATTTTACCCAGACAGGGTGTCTCTAAGGACCAATCCTATTTTTATGCCTAAGGTGGTTTCCAGTGTGGCTCTTAACCAAACAATTCATCTGCCAACTTTTTATCCAAATCCGCAGAACAAAGGGGAGGGAATTCTGCATTCCTTGAACGTACACAGACAGCGAAGATTCTACTTGAGCAGGACTAAATCTCTAAGAAAAACTGAGCAATTACTAGTGTCATATGCTGCAGGATCAGAAGGAAAGGCTATCTCAAAGCAGACAATTTCAAAGTGGATAAGCCACTGCATCCGTTTCTGCTACTTACACCATGACAAACCTGTGCCCAAGGGCATTGGGTCTCATTCCACCAGAGCTGCAGCTACTTCGACAGCCTTTCTCAGAGGAGTACCAACCAAAGACATTCTAGAGGCTGCTACTTGGAGTTCTGTTCACACCTTTACAAAGCATTAGCATTTGCCTCTCTACTCTAAGTCCAGGGCAGGCTTTGCCACTGCAGTGCTGCAGGGCCTTATAGCCGCACCGAATGCTGTTTAGCTCCAGCCTCCCAACCATAGCTTTGGGATTCTACCCAAATGTAATGACTGCAACAGTGAAACACGTAGAACATAGTACAGTTGTGTACACTTACCATAAATGTAGATGTTTGAGTGTATTCACTGTTGCAGTCCAGGTTACCCTCCCACCATCCCCCTGTCATTCTCCAGTTTATCTTTCCTTCTCTATCGTCTACAACCTATGTAGTGTATTTGCTTGTAGATGAAGGTAAATTTTATATTGATGCAAGTATATATATATATATATATATATATATATATATATATATATATATATATATTGCTATATAAAATATTGCTACCTTTTTGGGGACACCTGACATTGGGGGCAAGAAAAACTAAAGAAAATGGCATCGACTGCATGTTTTATACCCCTGACGACCTGACATCATGGAAGAGAAGACAGCAACCGACGCAAGACCCAAGACTTTGCAATTCAGGCTGACTGAGGGCAACCTGCCAGCAGATTACCCAAATGTAATGACTGCAACAGTGTATACACTCAAACATCTACATTTATGGTAAGTGTACACAACTGTACTTTCTATGCACTGCCCTTTGACTTATCTACTGCACCCAGGGTATTCACAAAGTGCCTAGCTCCAGTTATTGCATTTTGCAGGCAAAGAAATATTCAAATATACCCATACCTGGATGATTGTCTAATTCAGGCAGAAAGCCAGGACATACTTTTGAATCATCTGGCCTTTGTACAAAGCGTTCTAACTTGTCTGGGGTACACCATAAACAAAAAGAAATCACATCTGCTACCCTGTTACCAAATTATATTCCTGGGAGCAAGCTTGAATACAACTTCCCAGATGGCTTACCTCACGCCAGAAAAGCAAATTCAGTTGGTAACCTATTTCAAACAAATGGCCACAGAAACCCTGCTATCTACAAGACAAATACTGCAAGCCTTGGGGTTTATGGCCTCCTGCATTCTTCTAATTCCATATGCAAGACTGCATATGAGGAAACTACAGTGGTATCTAAAAAGCCTATGGAGTCAACATTCTCACAGCCTGGAAATGATTCCAATCATACCTTGCCTACGCCTAGAGTTCCTCTGGTGGGCAGAGGCCTGTCACCAAAACAAGGAAATACCTTTCACGCCACCCCCTGCTGCTCAAACCCTAGCAACAGATGCATCAGACTATGCATGGGGGGCTCACCTGGCAGGGAAGTGCATTCAGGGCAAATGGAACCCAAGTCATATGCACCTGCATATCAATCAAAAAGAAATGTTAGCTGTAAAGAATGCTCTGACAGCCTTCAAGGACCACATTCTTCCAGAACAACTAATGGTAAAGATGGACAACACCACTGTTATGTGGTACATAAGCAGTGGGGGTACACATTCTTACCCCCTCTGCAGACTAGCCATGGCATTGTGGAAAACAGCCTTGAGCTACCAAGTGCACCTACAAGCTCAATTCCTGCCAGGAAAATTAAATACACTGGGAGACAGACTAAGCAGAAACCTCATGGACCCACGAGTGGAAACTGGAACCAAGGATTTTCAACATGTTGACAAGCAAATGGGGAGCCCAGATATAGACCTTTTTGCCTCTCCCCAGAACTACCAAGGAAAAATTTTGCACAAGGACTCCCCACAAACAAGCCTGGAAAGTGTACGCTCTGTCCTTCAGCTGGAAAAACCTATCAGTCTATACCTTCCCCCCTCTGCCTCTGCTCTCCAAAGTACTACTAAAAATCAAACAAGGCAAACCAAGGATGACTTTGATTGCTCCAGACTGGCCATGCCAGCACTGGTACCCCCTCCTGCACAGTGTGTCAAAGTTATCTCCATGGCACCTGCCTCAGACTCCTTCCATGCTGTCTCAGCAGGAGAACCAGATTCTGCACCCTCAGCTTCTAACACTGAACCTTGCAGCCTGGCTAATTACTTAATCTCACCTTTAACATCCCTCAGCAAACCTGTGATGGATATCATTTTAGAGGCAAGGAGGCCTTGTACTAGAAAATCTTATGCTGAAAAATCAAAAAGATTCTGTGCCTGGAATCAGTCTCAAGGGATGAGCACAGCAGCACCCAATTTAACTCAGATTTTACAATACTTAACTGAGATGCTTCACAAGGGCCTGTCTTTTTCCTCCATTAAAATCCACGCCTCAGCCATTTCAGCTCATTATAACACAGAGCCTCTCATCTTCTCTCATCCACTGCTCAAGCAGTTCCTCAGAGGGGCCAAGAAATTGAATCCACCCAGGAGAGCTTCAAACCCAACCTGGGACCTTAACTTTGTCTTGGAGAAACTCACTCTACCTCCTTTCGAGCCAGCTGCTACTGCAAACTTAAAATTTCTTTCTTGGAAAACAGCTTTCCTTTTAGCAATCACTTCAGCTAGAAGGGTATCTGAATTACAGGCCCTTATGGCAGTGCAGCCTTTCATCATCTTTCATGCGGACAGGGTGTCCCTCATAACCAATTCATCCTTCATCCCCTAGGTGGTATCCAGTGTGGCTCTTAATCAGTCCATTCATTTGCCAACCTTCTTTCCCAATCCACAGAATAAAGGGGAATGGATACTGCATTCCTTAGATGTGCACAGACAACTTAGATTCTACTTGGACAGGACTAAACCTCAACGGAAATCTGAACAACTGCTGGTGGCATTTGCTGCAGGGGCAGAGGGGAAGGCTATTTCAAAGCAAACCATTTCTAAATGGATAAGCCATTGCATTCATTTCTACTGTAAGCAGAGTGGAAAACCTATCCCACAGGGGATCAGACATCACTCCACCAGGGCTGCATCTACCTCTACAGCCTTTCTGAGAGGCGTCCCTACCAGGGACATCCTAGAAGCTGCTACCTGGAGTTATGTACGTACTTTCACCAAGCATTATCATTTGCCAATTTTCTCTAAATCCAGAGCTGGCTTTGCCACTGCAGTCTTGCAGGGCCTTATAGCTGGCCCTAATGCTATGTAAATTCCTCCTCCCAACCATAGCTTTGGGAATCTACCCAAAAGTAATGACTGCAACAGTGAAACATGAAGAACATAGTACAGTTGTGTACACTTACCATAAATGTAGATGTTCGAGTGTATTCACTGTTGCAGTCCTGGTTACCATCCCTCCAGCCCCCTAACTTCTTTTAGCTTTAACTCTACTTTCCTTTACTATGCTTAAAAGCCTTTTTGGTGTATTTGCTTTTCGTTGCTTCTTTGTACTTTTATATTTAATTGCTTCCCATTAGGGGGGCACCTGACATCTGGGGCAAGAAAAACTGATGTAATGGCGTCGGCTGCATGTTTTATACCCCTGACGACCTGACGTCATGGAAGAAGGGACAGGAACTGACGCAGGACCCAAGACTTTGTTAATCAGGCTGACTGAGGGCTACCTGCAAGCAGATAACCCAAAAGTAATGACTGCAACAGTGAATACACTTGAACATCTACATTTATGGTAAGTGTACACAACTGTACTTTTTTTCCCACTAATTAGACTAGTATTCCTTCTCTAGAGTGTGCAAGACTCCCTAGTTGTTTCTGTAACCCTTAGGTCCGTTTTAGTTAGAGGACCTATTTTCCTCCTTCTCTACCAGGGCTAGGCCCATTTAAGTTAGAGGATCTAGTCCTCGTGGTGTGTCTTTGCCGGTTCCTTTAGGGCTAGGCCCATTTAAGTTAGAGAACCTAGTCCTCCCTCTTCCTTCCTGTGTGTTTGTGAGTTCAATCTTCTGTGAGATGTCTAAGGAAGCCAAGGATCACAAGCCATCTGGCTTTAAAAAATGTGTGAAATGCTCACAGAAGATGTCTTTAACGGATGGCCACAGTAACTGCGTATACTGTCATGGGGCCATCCACTTACAGGAAACTTGCTTATTTTGCCACTCTTTTAGTGTTAGGGTGTTGCAAGAGAGAAAAAATAAGCTCATACTAAAAGGTCTCCTAAAGCCTTCCTTTGAGGAAGATCTGGCTAGTTCTTCCTCCTCTGTTAGATCTCAAGGTTCTAAAAAGGGGAAATCCAAATCCTCTAAGAGGCCCTCCCCAGCGCCGGCTGGTGTCTCGGAGCTGCCTCTTAAAATTCCTAAGTCTGACAAATTTACTGCCTTATTGGCCCCACTGAGTTTGGAGCTGATCGAGGGTTTTAGTACTGTGGCTACAGGGTCAGCACCAAGTAGTTCGGAGCCAACCACTGAGAGTATTCAATGGAGTCGGTCTACGGATCCTTTACCGGTCTCCCCTACATTAAGGTCACCCATATTGCAGAAATCCCGTTCTCCTACTCTGTCTTCCAGGAGTTTGTCCTAAGGAAGCACAAACCAAGAAAAACAAATATAAGGTATCCAGACAACCACTCAGCAGGTACTCGTAATGACAGTTTATTGGGTTTTCAATAAAACCACACTCAAAACACGATAGTCCACAGATTAAGCGCTTTCGTTGGAATAACCAACTTCACGCTTAATCTGTGGACTATCGTGTTTTGTGTGTGGTTTTATTGATAACCCAAATAAACTTTCATTATGAGTATTTTGCTGAGTGGTTGTCTGGATACCTTATATTTGTTTTTCTTGGTTTGTGCTTCCTTTGGACAGAACAGTTGGTTTATGGAGGAAGGTACACGTGACAACACTCCCAGCGGTATGGATATATCTTCTGTTGTTGACGCATTAGCTGCACTAGCTGCTTCAGTTAAGGAACTTAATAGCAAAGTTGACATCTTATTTCATCGGCAGACAACTGAAATTAATAGTAATGACTATGAGGTTCCTGTTTCTCAGAATACTGTATTGTGTGAGTCTTTTATCACTCCAGCACAAAGATCATGCAATAACCTTGGTTGCACACTTGATGGTGTTGTTGGATCGAGTATTCTATCTGGCTCTGTCACTGGTGTTGTGCATTCAGCTTCTGGAGTTGCTGATGTGAGTATGGTGTCTTTTTCTACAGAGGATTGGCTCAGAAGTGAGATGATACTGGAGGACAATCGGGAACGGCTCAATGAATCTTATATGAGTATGGAGCAACAATTGGGGCATTTTCAGGAACTAATTTTTAAGTATAAGAAACTACAGTTGGAAAACTCGTACCTGCGACAATGCATAGAACGAGAGCAAATTCCAAAAGGACTGAGACTGTGGAAATATCCCTCTGGGCTAAGAACTCCCAGTTGTATCAAGACTTAATTGCGTTTTATAACAGACAGGGATGTGAGTTTTTAAGAATTCTCATTGACGACAACAACAGGAAAATGTCCTTACTTATTAGAGACATTGAGAAAGTAGAACTGAGTATTAAGAATGATTTATTGTTTGTTAGTAAAAAGAATGATTTTTTTTAAATGTATTTAAACATGTGGACAATGGGTTGGTCGAACTTAGGGCTAGGAAACAACGTAAACTAAATAGGGACAAGATTGATTATGAAACTGGTAAAGTTTACCCCGACCCCCCTAGAGGGCAGGATTTTGTTTATTTTAATGAACAAAATAATGATGTGAATGATGTGGTTAATGATAATCCTGTTGACAATGAGTATTTAAATGGGGATGTCTCCGTGGACCCCCCTCCCCTGAGAAGATCCGAGAGGATCAGGGAGCAGAGGGGGAGAGGGGACAAATGTATTATCAGAACAGCAACTACAACCATTATCCGTCATGGAGGGGAGGGGGGGCCTACCAGAGATAGTTGAACCCTGTGAACAAGTTATTCAGGTAATTCAAAATGATGATGCTGATTTTACTATTTATAATTTTAGTCAAGTTTGTGTTGATTGGGCTAATTTGTTCGCAAACGGGTTGAATTTTGTCCCAGAGAGATCAGCAAATGTTGTTGACAGTATTTTAAACCTTAAAATGTACGTGAGGAAATTAAATTTAGGGGTACATTTTGGTAATACTATTATTACTCAAAATGCCCACCATAGACCCAGCACTTTTATTTCACCTACCCACCCTCTTCTTGTGATTTATGAGACACTTTGTGAAAATTAACTTAGGAAAATAATTTTGAATAGTAATCACAGGGGTTATGTTAACAATTTGGATGAAAAAGAATGGATGTTACTTCAAGACATCATTAGTAACAATAACATCAGGCTTATGAAACCTGATAAAGGGGGAGGGCTGGTCATTATAAATTATTTGGATTACAATAGTAAAATGTTTGATCTATTGTATACTGACACTTATCGAGAAGTGTCAGTCAATGAGATGAATCTAGCCTATAGGAACATTGATTTGACCATTGAGGAATTGTTACTTAGTCGACAGATAAGTATTGACACACATACGTTCTTAGAGTGTAAAACCCCCAGAACACCTACCATCTTCAGCATCCTGAAGATACATAAATCCATCCAGAACCCCTCTTTGTCTGATTGTGGACGCCAAGGCTTCGAAAACATATGGGTTGGCCAAATTTGTGGACCATCAATTGAAAGGTCTAGTGGAAAAGACACCTTGGATTATTAAAGATTCATGGGATTTTTTTAGGTAGAATACATCCAGATATGTATGATGATGGCCTTATTATGGCCACCTTGGACATCAAGGATCTATTTTCAGTAATCCCACATGAGGAGGGGCTTGATTGGTTTTATGAATATCTTTATAGACATTCTGATTTAAGTTTTGACACAAAACATGCCATTAGGACCTGTATGGAACTTGTTTTGGAAAATAACTTTTTAAGCTTTGATGGCCACCTCTTTAAGCAAACTTTAGGGGTGGCCATGGGAGCATGTTGTGCCCCTGTGTTTGCCAATGTGGTTTTGGTACACTGGGAGGAGGAATACATTATGAATTCATGCTACAAAGACCATTGGGTCCTATATGGTCGTTATTTGGATGACATAGTCCTTTTATGGAAAGGGGGTGAGGACAAGTTAGGAGAGATTTTTGAATACCTTAATAGTACCACTGATTTTTTTTTAGAATTTGCCCTGAATTCTGACATAGAGAGCTTGAATTTTTTAGACATCACTATTATGAAGGATTATATGAGTAAATCTTTTATATCCAAGCTGTACAGGAAACCTACGTATTCGAATACATTTTGAGATCTGGCACCTGATTCATCAGAAAAAGTCCCTAGTTAAGGAACAATTTATCAGAATCGCTATAATGGTGTCAGATGAAGGGGACTTCCAAACAGAATGTGATAAACTTATTGACATGTTTAGAAGAAGGGGTTACCCCATGAATTTTTTAAAAGAAATCGAAAATGAGGTACTGTCAAAAGACGGAATGGGTTAATATTAAAAAAATTTATTCAGTGGTTGTGGTATTGATGATGGAAGGGTTAGAGATAGATTACATTTTAATAATATTTTTTTCAAGATCATGCACCCTAACCTTCACCTTGGATTTTTATGAAATCAAAAACACATTGGTTAATTTTTGGCCAGTGATGTTACTGGACCAGGATGTCTCTAAGATTGTAGGGGATAAACCAGTGATTGTCTACAAAAAAGATTATAGCTTTAAAGCACTCTTGGAAAGACAGAAGAAAGAGAACAAAACTAGTGGATGCCTTAAATGTGGGAGGTGTGGGCAGTCCCCATATGTTATGGAGGGTGAATATATATTTATCAAGAATTTTGGATAAATCTACCCCAGTAAAAAACTTTTTTGTTTTTCGAAAAGGGTGGTATATATTGCTAAGTGCAGGTTATGCAACATATTTTATGTGGGCAAAATGAAAAGGGCCTTTAAGCAGAGAGTATATGAGCACTGCTACAATATTAAATGCAAAAATAAAAACAATGCACTTTTTAATCATGTGGACAAATATCTGATGCATTTTTTTAGTTTTTTTTGCCATTGATCATGCGGACCTGGGACCCCGGGGTGGCCCAGTGGATGATTATTTAGAATTATTAGAGTTAAAATAGCATATTAAGTTGAATGCAGGCTCATATCCTGGCATTAACGAGCGTATAAGTATTATGCCCTTGTTGAAGCTAAGAGCTTTGTTTTATATTTAAAAAACATTTAAAAAATAATTAAAAATACTTAAAAGGTTTTTATTGTTATTTCATGGGTTTATTACCCCATTTTTCTGTATCATATTATTTACAATTGTTTGTTATATATTTATATACGTTTATATTCATTGGTGATATGTATGTGTGTTTACATTTTTATATTTATTTGTAATATGGGAGTATACTTTTTCATATGTCTTGGCAATTTAAGTCAGGTATTATTTCCTTTAAATATGTGCATTAGTTGACAGGAAGTGATCTAATAGTAGGATGTGATGTCAGGGTTTTTGCTTTTTGGGAAGGTATTTAAATCCTTTGACTTGTATTATGTGTATTCTGATGAAGTCGGTTATTCCGACGGAAGCGCTTAATCTGTGGACTATCGTGCTTTGAGTGTGGTTTTATTGAGAATCCAATAAACTGTCGTTATGAGTACCTGCTGAGTGGTTGTCTGGATACCTTATATTTGTTCTTCCAGGAGTTTATCGGAAGAAGATGTGGAGAGGGTAGTGCTGAGACTTCTGAAGTCATCTGCCTTACCTAAACTGTTTTGGCTCTGACCCAGTTGGTTCCGGGGCCACTTGAGTCCATCCCCCCTTCGGTGATTCCTCCTCCAAGCCATGCTGGTCTTTTGTAGCCGGAGTGTTTGGTACCGCTGGTGGAACCCTCTGCTCCAGCTCCCTCTGAGGTTGTTTTGGAGCCGAGTTCCACTCCGACACACTCTGTGCCGTCCGTGGTGTCTAGGAGCTGAAGCTCCCTGGTCGGCCCCGACAGGGATGCCTGGAACCAAACCTCTTCTGTTCCGAGCCTTCCTCTCAGCTCGTTGGTGAGGGTGAGCTCGGACCCTATGTCTGTCTCGGAGCTGATGGCTCTGGAACCGATGGCATCCTCTGTCTCCGTGTAGCCAAGGAGGTCTTTGGAGCCGGAGAGGTCGGCATTCGATATGATGAGGAGTGCGCTGTCTCATTCATCAGCTCCTACCAGGGGTACTGACACTCTCCCCCCTAGGGTACCTACTTCTGTCTCTGCCCCTACCCCCTCTCTGGACAGCAGAGACCCGCAGCCTCGGGAGCCACCAGCTGGTGGCCCCCATTCTTCTGAGACCTCCCCAGAATATCCTTCCGAGGATCCCCCATGGAAGAGAACATGCAAGAGGAAGCATGTAGACTCCCAGGAGAGTTTCTTACCTTGGACACCGACATCGAGGAGTCAGAAGGGTCCCCCAAGTTGTCCCCTGTTGGTGTCTCCTTTGTAGACATCCTGGAAATCCTTAAGCAGAGGTGCGGCTGGCCCACTGTCACTCCTTCTGATGAGGAGTCAGTGTACCTGAATGCTTTCAGGTCTCAACCTTCAGCCTCTTGGGTGTCTCCACCCTTCGATGAACTGATGGAGCTCATTAGTCGGAAGGTGTGGAATACTCCTGATGCCGTAGAGCCAGTCCCCAGACAAAATACATTTCTTTCTGCACCCAGGGAAAAATAATTTTTGTCTAAAGGTGTTCCCATAGATGCCATGGTGGTAGCAGCAGCCACTAAGAAGGAGCTAATGGAAACTTCTTCTTCTGTTCATCTGCCAAATAAAGAGTCTTGAACGATGGACAGATATGGGAAGTGTATCTTTTCATCAGTGGCATTTACCCTTAGATCGCTAAACTACCTTACACACTTCACGAGGCTTCAGAGAGACCTCCTTAAGGAGTTAAGAGATTCTTTACAAGGTACATGCACTGAGGGAGTCCCTGACATGGTGTCTGCCCAGTTGTCCACCTTGAACTCTATTGTCAACTCATCCATGTGGCTTGTCTCATATGCAGCCAATGGAACGAGTAGAGCAGCGGGTTCAGGAATTTCCCTAAGGTGTCATTCCTGGATGCGTTTGTGTAATTTTGCGGAACCGTTCAAGTCTACCTCTACCAACTCCCCCTACGGTTCTTCATTGTTTGGAACCAAAGTAAAGGACACACTCACCCGGTGCGAGCAAGAAGGAAAAGCACTCTCTGCCTTGGGAGTAAGTTTTACTGTTCACTCTAGACGATACCCTATGGGTCAGAGAGGTGTTAAAATGTGGTTCAAGAAGTCCCAGAGGTTTTTCCAAGATGCACAGGGTGACTCCTCCTTCAGAGGCAGAGGAGGAGGAGGAAATGGTAGAAATTGCCCTAGGGGCAGGGGCGGACTGCAAAACCAAGGAGGCCTCGATTAGTTTTGGAGCCGGCATTACCAGCGCTCCAGATGTGGAGGCTCGACTGTGCTTCTCTGGAGCCGGTCAGGGGTCGCATTTCTTTGTATCCAAAAGCCTGGCTAAGTATCACTCAAGACAAATGGGTACAAAGAATAATTACCAGAGGCAATGTCATACCCTTTTCTCTGCCACCTTATGTTCCTAAGAGGATCCCGGATGTTCCACCCAATCACAGGGATCAGGCAACTGTGGAGGTCAAGTTGCTGGCAACAAGAGTCATCCAAACTGCCCCAGCAGACCAAATAGGATCCAAAACCAGATTCTTTTTAGTGCCAAAATGTACAGGGGACTGGAGGCCCATCTTGGTCCTTAGCAGATTGAATGAATCAATAAAGGACAAGTTCCAGATGGTGACACTGCAGTCTATTCTCCCGTTACTAGGGAAAGACATTTGGATGTGCTCAGTGGACCTCCAAGATGCTTACTACCACATAAAAATAGGAAGTCGAGGAGTCATCTACACTTCCGACTAGTAGCCAGTCACTACTAGTTTTGTGCTCTGCACTTTGGTCTCACCACAGCCTCCAGGTTGTTCACCAAGTGTATGGCATTAGTGACTGCTCACCTGAGGTGTCAAGGATTCCAGATGTTTCCGTATCTGGATGACTGGCTCCTTACCACCCCCACCAGGCACCTACTTCTTCAGACCAGGGATGCTGCCATTCAACTTTGTGCCCAGTTGGGGATTACTATCATTTGGGAAAACTCTGCCTTATTTCGCTCTCAGTTTGTGATTTTTATAGGCGCAGAGATAGAAACAGTAGACATGTTGGCTCATCTTCCAGTAGAAAGGGCATAGAATCTGGTTCTTCAAATTCAACGTCTTCTCCCCTATGGAAAGTCCAGGCCAAGACTGTTCTGAAGCTTCTAGGGACCATGGCTTCCACCATACTTCTTGTGCCGCTAGCCAGACTACATATGCGGATTCTTCATTGGCTGCTGTTGTCCCAGTGGTCCTTTCAACATCTACCATTAACTCATCACATACTGCTGACAGACTCTTGCAAGAAGGACCTCATTTGGTGGACCCAACCAGTTAACCATGGGCACTTTATTTGTCCCTCGCCGACCGGTTGCCATTATGACCACGGATGCCTCACAGATAGGGTGGGGGGGCATTATCTAGGCAGGACTGTCCAAGGCACATGGCAAGATCACAAGGCTCACCTTCATATTGATGTTCTAGAGATGAGGGCGGTGCTCATGGCGTTGCAAGCACTTCACGATCTTCTGCCTTTTGGGATGATTGCGATACAATCAGACAACATGTTAGTAGTATGGTATATCAACAAACAAGGCAGAACCAAATCATACCCACTATGTCAAGAGGCCATTCGAGTTTGTAAATGGGTGATATCGTCCCAGCGCTTTCTGATGGCGATGCACATCCCAGGGACAACCAACGTGATAGCCGACAAACTCAGCCAGGCAGTTTTGATGCCTCACGAGTGGTCTCTGAAACAGGCAATAGTGGAGCAGATTCCCCACAGATGGTGACAGCCTTGCAGCGATCCTTTTGTTAGCCCAATCAATGCCAAATGCAGCAGCTATTTCTCCCTCATCCCCCCTCCAGAGGAGTCACCGAGAGACGCACTTGTTCATGATTGGCCCCTGGGTCTCCTTTATGCTTTCCCTCCCTTTCCTCTCATATCCAAGGTTATTCAGAAAGCAAAATGGCTAGGAAGCAAACTGATCCTCATTACTCCTTACTGGTCTCGTCAGATTTGATTCCCCTTTCTTGGGCCTCTTCTCCTAGACGATCCTTGGATTCAGGACCCAGTGCCAGATCTCTTGATGCACATGTCAGGCTCACTTCAGCTCACTTTATACACCCTCAGTTTGACAGCTTGGCTGCTCCAGTTCCATCGCTAGTCAGGCTTCATGACTTTTCACCCTCCATGACTCATATACTAATGTCATCTCATAAACCCTACACTATGAGATTATAGTTCAGTAAATGGAGGAGATTCTCTATCTGGGCTGAGAAAAAGAATGTTGACCCTTATACCACCTCCATTCCGATGGTTTTGGAATTCCTGTCTGAGCTTTTCCACCAGGGATCTGCGGCTGCCACTATTAGGATTCAGTTGGCAGCGATTTCTAATTTTTATCTAGGCATACAAGAATCTAATCTGATGCCACATAGGCTGTGCAAAACCTTCCTCAAAGGTGCCACTTTAAGACCCCCATTTCAGGAACCCGTTGCTTCATGGGACTTGAAATTTCTGCTATCCAAATTGATGTCTCCGCCCTTTGAGCCTTCTCATTCATCGCCTTTGAAATTTCTATCTTGGAAGACCTTGTTTCTGGTAGCAATCAGGTCTGCCAGACGGGTGTCAGAGTTACAAGCACTGTCTGTAAAACCTCCTTATCTGATTTTTCACAAAGACAGAGTATCTCTTCGTACTAATCCATCCTTTGTCCCCAAGGTCTGTTCCCATAGCACTTTGAACCAATCCATAGAACTTCCAGTGTTCTCCCCAAATCATTCCAATGCAGCAGAATGCAGGTTTCATCAATTGGCTGTTCATGGACAGTTGCGTTTTTATTTGCACCGGACTAAGGAATTCAGGAAGTCAGATCAATTATTTATTTCCTTTTCCGATTCCAGGTCAGGTTTACCAGTTTCTAAAGTGACCCTCTCAAATTGGATCTCTAGCTGTAAAGCTTACATTTACACCTCTGAGGGTACGCCTTTACCTTTCAAAATCAAAGTTCATTCTATGAGAGCTCAGTCTACCTCTGAAGCCTTTCAAGCCAGGGTCCCACTTGATAATGTCTGTGCAGCAGCAACTTGGGCTACCCCTCACACATTTGTTACTCATTACAAATTGGATTTAACATCCAGGGTAGAGCATCCTTTGGTTCCACGGTACTCAGGAGTATTCTTCCTTAAGCCACCCAAGAATAAGGTGCTAGGGACGCTGTTCCATCAGTAAGAATGAAGGTTAGATAGGACTACAGAACATAAAGAAGTTATTTACTCAGCATAACGTTCTATGTTTGTAGTCCATCTCACCCTTCATTCTTATGAACCCACCCTCCTACCCCCATCCTGGAAGTATCTGGAGACAGAAAAGTATTGTTATCATTATTCACTGGAGACCTTTTATTATTGGCTTCTCTCTGTATGTTATTATTTCTCCTAGTTAGCAGCAAAAAAGTTTTGGGGATTGTATTGGTGCACCATGGGATACCTACCTAGCCACAAGCCAACTAGAAGATTTCAAGCTTGTAAATAGGCTGAGTCGGAGTTAAGGATCGGCTCCAATCCCATCAGTAAGAATGAAGGGGGAGATGGATGACAAACATGTAACATTATGGTGAGCACATAACTTCTTTTTTGTGATGTGTGTGTTATGGCTGATAGTGCTTCAAGCTCTAAGAAGTGTGTGGCCTGCAGACATAAGACTCTGCTGCAGGAGCGCCACAACAAGTGTCTGTTGTTTGAGCTCTACTATCCTTTACAAAAGTTGTGAAATTTGCATCTTGTTTGGACCTAGGGCACTGCTGACACTCTAAGTTGGTTTTGAATGGCCTTCTCCATGTCCCAGCAAGGAGATTTTGTGCCTTCTGTTGCTTCTCCTTCTTTAAGAAGGTTTCTGATAAAGCTAAGAAAGATGAACCTAAGGAGAAAAACAGAGACAGGGCCTTTAAGGATAGGTCTAAAGAGAGGTGGAAAAGATCTCTGGATCCTTCCACCTTAAAAGAACCTGCCAAGAGGGCTCTCAGCCATTGAGGTCAACAGCTTCCCCTTCAGCTTCAAAGTCTGATTTTGTTCGGATCTGATTTCCAGCTGTCCTGATTTGTTGGATCAAGTGTTTTCTCTGGAGGCTTCTCCTCCCAGGATTTGGTCATCCCAAGCTGTGGCTTCCCCTGCTGCTTCTGACTCTTCTCCAATATCTTTTCACATGGAGTATAGGAAGCATAAATGCTAAAAGTGGCATTTAGATTCCCCAAGGCAGAAATGTCGTCGGTTAGCCATCCGACTACAGAGATTCTGAAAAAAAGCAAAGATAAAGACAGAGACAGGCTGCTGAGGTCCAAAACTGCCAATGGTGCTTCTCCTAAGCCAGTCGCCAGTTCACCGGTACTCAGTGAGGTGCTTTTGCAGCCCCTGATGCTCGCTACTTCTGATTCGCAGGCCTCTACTGAGACCCATTCAGAGTCCAGTATGGCACGAGATACTTCAACTATGGAACCTGCGGATGTCTCTACCTTGGATGGGTCCAGAGCCACAGTGCAGGCACTGGCTTCTGCGGGTGTATTCAGGCCTACAGACTTGCATATTAAATTGACACCTCCTTCATTACTAAGGCGTAAATCTCAATCCATGTCTAAAAAAACAAATGCCCAGGGCACATGCTCAGGCCCCTATTCCTAAAAACAAATGATAAAAATGGCTGAAGATCTAATAACTCTAATCGGGGGTAGTCAACCCCCCCCCCCCAAGAGGCCTAGGGCTGAGTATGATTATGAATCTTCTGATCAGGATTCTGTTTCTTCTGACTCTTCTGATGACCTGGATTTGTCCATACCTACTTATGAGGATTCTGATGCAGAGGATTCTATTCCTGCTTATTCCCCTCCTGAGGATTTTTCTTTTGGGGAAACTTTGCATACTTTAAGGGAGCATTTTTACTGGGAAAAAGCCAGGAATTTTCTGATTCAAAAAAGGCCTTTGGCTATACCTCCTGTACTAGACATTGTTGATGTTTTCTTGGAATCCAGTTTGGCCCTTGATTCCCTGCCTCCTGCTCCTAGTAAACCTGACAGATACTACAGGGTTTCTGAGTCCCACAAGTTCATTTTCAAAAATCCTGTTGCAAATCCAGAGACTATTTCTCAGGGGCCCAAGGGCATTAAGGCTTCTACTGCTAAAAATCCTATCTCTTCTGATAGAGACTTCAGGGCGCTGGATAGATGGGGTAAAAAGGTTTATACTTCTGCAACCTTGGCAGTCAGAGCTTTAAACTGCCAATTTCATATGTTAAAATATCAGCAACATGTTATTGGACTGCTTAAACAGAAAATGATGTTGATTCCTGACTGTGTGGAAAATAAAGATTTACAGGACTTAAAGCATTCTGCTGAACAAGTTGGAAAACATACTTTGCAATGTGGTTTTGATTCTTTAGAGGCCTCTTGCAGGGCTGCTGTTACTGGGTCTGTGCTTAGAAGGCATGCTTGGCTTAAGGAGCAATCTTTGCCTGACTATGTTAAAGCTAAATTGTTGGATGCTCCTTTAAATCAGGACCGCCTGTTTGGCAACAAGGCTGAAGACATTCTTAAAAAGATGGAAGATAAAGCTAAATCTATGCAAACTGTTAAAGACTTTTTACAAGTGCAACCTCCTAGATTTAGTAGGCACTGGCCTACTAAGAACTGGTCCATTCCAGTCCCTTCCAGGTCTTCTCAAGCCAAACCCAGACACAGCAAAAACCCCAGGTTTCAGTCCCAGGGGACTGTCAGAATTAAGCAGTGGGGGGCCTCCACTTCCAAATTTGGAAATAACAAGACACCCCCTATGGTAAACAGTCTCAATGACTTCCTTTTAAAATTCCCAAGCACTTATCTTTTGACTGCCCCTTTGGGGGGAAAGATTATTCTTCATGCAAAGAACTGGGAACTCATAACCCAGGACAAATGGGTTTTAAATATAGTGTCCCAGGGATACATATTTCATTTCCAAACGTTGCCAACACCAAATAGGTGGCCATACCTGCCCCCAAATCAGTGGGCAGAGGCTCAAAAACAAGTACTTTCCCTCTTAAGCATGGGGGCTATTCAACTGGTACCAGAAGGGGAAAAGGGACAAGGTTTCTACTCCAGACTTTTTCTGGTATCCAGAAAAGACAAATCATGGTGTTCAATCCTGGACCTGTCTACTCTAAACACCTATCTGGAGATTCCAAAATTCAAGATGCTGACTCTTCACCAATTACTTCCTATGCTAGGCAGAGATGCCTGGTTGGCAACACTAGATTTAAAAGAAGCATACCTGCACATCCCAATCAGGGAATCTTGCAGACGATACCTACACTTCAAAGCAGGCTGCACCCATTATCAGTTCTCTGCACTGCCCTTTGGCTTGTCTACTGAGCACAGGGTATTCACAAAGCGCCTGGCTCCAGTTATTGCATTTTGCAGGCAAAGAAGTATTCAAATATACCCATACCTGGACGATTGTCTTAATTCAGGCCGAAAGCCAGGGTATACTTTTGAATAATCATCTGGCGTTTGTAAAAAGGGTTCTAATTTGTCTGGGGTACATCATAAACGAAAAGAAATCACAACTGGTACCCTGTCAACAAATTACATTCCTGGGAGCAAGCTTGAATACAACCTCCCAGATGGCTTACCTCACGCCAGAAAAGCAAATTCATTTGCTAACCTATTTCAAACAAGTGGCCACAAAAACCCTGCTATCTGCAAGACAAATACTGCAAGCCTTGGGTTTTATGGGCTCCTGCATTCTTCTAATTCCATATGCAAGACTGCATATGAGGAAACTACAGTGGTATCTAAAAAGCCTATGGAGTCAACATTCTCACAGCCTGGAAACAATGATTCCTATCATACCTTGCCTATGCCTAGAGTTTCTCTGGTGGGCCGAGGCCTGCCACCAGAACAAGGGACTACATTCACACTTCCCCCTGCCACTCAAACCCTAACAACAGATGCATCAGACTATGCATGCGGTGCTCACATGGCAGGGAAGTGCATTCAGGGCAAATAGAACCCACGTCAAATGCACCTACATGTCATCAAAAAGAAATGTTAGCTGTACAGAATGCTCTGACAGCCTTCAAGGACTACATTCTTCCAGGACAACTAATGGTAAAGATGGACAACACCATGGTTATGTGGTACATAAACAAGTAGAGGGGTATACATTCCTACTCCCTCTGCAGACTAGCCATGGCATTGTGGAACACAGCCTTGATCTATCAAATGTACCTATAAACTCAATTCCTGCCAGGAAAATTAAATACACTGTAGATGGACTAAGCAGAAACCTCATGGACCCACACGAGTGGAAACTGAAACCAAAGATTTTCAACATGGTGACAAGTGAATGGGGGAGCCCAGACATAGATCTATTTGCCTCCCGCCAGAACTACCAGTTGGACAAGTTTTGCACAAGGACTCCCCACAAACAAGCCTGGAAAGTGGGTGCTACGTCCTTCAGCTGGAATTCCCTTCACCTACCCCCCACTGCCTCTGCTCTCCAAAGTTTTACTAAAAGTCAAACAGGACAAACCAAGGATGATCTTGATTGCTCCAGACTGGCTGCACCAACACTGGTACCCCCTCCTGCGCAGTGTGTCAAAGTTATCTCCTTGGCACCTGCCTCAGACCCCTTCCCTGCTGTCTCAGCAGGAGAACCAAATTCTGCACTCTCAGCTTCCAACATTGAACCTTGCAGCCTGGCTAATCACTTAAATTCACCCTTATCATCCCTCAGCAAACCTGTGATGAGTGTCATCTTAGAGGCAAGGAGACCTACTTCTAGAAAATCTTATGCTGAAAAATGGAAAAGATTCTGTGCCTGGAACCAATCTCAAGGGATGAACACAGCCCAGTTTACCTCATATTTTGCAATACTTAGCTGAGATGCTTCAGAAGGGCTTGTCTTTTTCCTCCATTAAAATTCATGCCTCCGCCATTTCAGCTCATTATAACAGAACCTCCCCTCTTTTTTCATCCTCTGCTCAAGCAGTACCTCAGAGGGGCCAAAAACTTGAGACCACCCAGGAGAGCGCCTACTCCTGCCAGGGACCTTAACTTTGTATTGGAGAAACTCACTCTACCTCCTTTTGAGCCAGCTGCTACTGCAGACTTAAAAATTTCTTTATTGGAAAACAGCTTTCCTTTTAGCAATCACTTCAGCTAGAAGGATATCTGAATTACAGGCCCTTGTGAAGCCTTTCATCATCTTTCATGCGGACAGGGTGTCACTCAGGACCAATCCATCCTTAATGCCCAAAGTGGTATCCAGTGTGGCTCTTAATCAGTCCATTCATTTGCCAACCTTCTTTCCCAGTCCACAGAACAAAGGGGAATGGATTCTGCTTTCCTTGGATGTGCACCGACAACTTAGATTCTATTTGGACAGGACTAAACCTCGAAGAAAATCCGAACAACTGCTGGTAGCATTTGCTGCAGGGGCAGAGGGGAAGGCTATTTCAAAACAAATAATTTCTAAATGGAAAAGCCATTGCATTCATTTCTGCTATAAGCACCATGGAAAACCTATCCCCCAGGGGATCAGATCTCACTCCACCAGGGCTGCATCTACTTCTGCAGCCTTCCTCAGAGGTGTTCCTACCAGGGACATCCTAGAAGCTGCTACCTGGAGTTCTGTACATACTTTCACCAAGCATTATCATTTGCCAATTTTCTCTAAATCCAGAGCTGGCTTTGCAACTGCTGTCTTGCAGGGCCTAATAGCTGGCCCTATTGCTATATAAACTCCTCCTCTCAACCATAGTTTTGGGAATCTACCCAAATGTAATGACTGTAACAGTGAAACATGAAGAACTTAGTACAGTTGTGTGCACTTACCATAAATGTAGATGTTTTGAGTGTATTCGCTGTTGCAGTCCTGGTTACCCTCCCTCCATCCCCCTATTTCTTCTGGCTATGCCTCTTCTTTCCTTTACTATTCTTAAAAGCCTTTTTGGTGTATTTGCTTTTTGCTGGAGGTATACCTTTGTGTTTTTATGTTTATTTGCTCCCCACTAGGGGGGCACCTGACATCTGTGGCAAGAAAAACTGATGTAATGGCGTCAGCTGCATGTTTTATACCTCTGATGACCTGATGTCATGGAAGAAGGGACAGCAACCAACGCAGGACACAAGACTTTGTTAATCAGGCCGACTGAGGGGAACCTGCAAGCAGATTACCCAAATGTAATGACTGCAACAGTGAATACACTCGAACATCTACATTTATGGTAAGTGTACACAACTGTACTTTCTTGAGTGTGCAAAGCACGTTCCACATCAAGACCACCATACTTTTGTCTTTTTTGCCTAGGCCCAGACCGAGATGTGATGAATTGTACCCAATGTGCTCATTTTATAGTCACCCTAACAAGCATAGGGCTGAATCATTAACTCAGTTCTTAGACAAGGAGAATGTGTGTCAGGGGCATAACATGCAGTATAGTGTCCTGCTGGTGATGCTTACTTTGATTATCGTAGGCAAAGGTTGAAACATCTGAAACATAAGACAGTGTTTCACTGTCCATCAGTACACCTAAGCTTGTGATTATCAAAAGAGAGGCGATGTTTTCATAGTCACCTGCAATGACTCGAGTGCATAGCTGAGGCCTTGGCTAAGAACCTTTTGGAGTCCAATATGCCAGCAACCCCCTCCACATCTGTATATGTCAAAGGACTTTGGTTGTTGGCTAGATTCAAGGTCATTTTGCAGGCCTCAGCTTCTGACTTCCTTCCTAGGTCCTCAGAGGAGGTGGGTGGAATTCCCCTCATTGAGAGGAATCATCAGTTTGAGTGCAGGCCATGTCCAGCCTCCCACAACCTGGTCCCAGTACATCCTGCACTGTACCCAGACCCAAGCCAAAGGCCACATTTTAAGACTGCTTCTAGCTTGCCTCAGCCTAGGCCATCATCAACCTAAGCCTAGTAGGATCTACTCAGACTGACTGAGTATGTTGTTCAAATTGTGAGGTATAATTAGCACAGTTCTGCTAAGAACCTCTGCTACAGGATAATCTTCTGGGAAACGAAAAAGGGTACTTCCTCCCAAGATTCTGTTGACTCCTAAGACTCTGACAAGGATGAAGTAGCATATGTTAACCAAATTTCTACTGGTTCATATGCAGATTCAGAGTGTGATAATCTTGCCTCAGCTTCACCATCTAAGGATTTCACTTCTAGGGAGACGCTCCATAAAATGATGGAATATTTCAAGGCTACTCTGGGTCACTAATTTATAATCAAACCCTGGATACAGTTTTACACTAGAAGTTTTTGTTTGGACCTAAACCTAAAGCATTTTCCAAAAGCTGGTGAGCAAGGATAAATCTATGTATATGGTTAAAGACCTTTTGCAGGTTCAAGTTCCTAGATGGAGTAGAAATTACCTTACCAAATCATAGTCCTTTCCCTCCTCTCAACCGAGATAAGGAGGGAGAAGGACTAGTAGAGACAGACAACTGAATCATCAAAAAATAAGCCATGCTGACTAAACAAATAGCCCTAGCAGTCCCCTGGCCCCAAGTGCCCAGCAGGGTGCAGCCATGACTCAACTGGCCACCTCCCTATTCACATTCCCAAGCCGCACACCAACCCTTCCCTTTTCTGCATCTTCAAAATTAGGGGAAGGATCTTTCAAGGCTAGTCCTCAAGTTCAGGATGTTAACCCTGCAATAGCATTTCCCTATGCTATCCCCAAAGGCAGCTATGGTCAATTTAGATATAAAAGATGCTTATCTCCATATTTTTATAGCAAAAGGGCAAGGAGGTAGCTGCACTTCAGAGCCGGTGGGAAGCACTGTATTTTCTCTGCTGTGCCCTTTGGCTTGTTTATGTGCCCAGAGTTGTTACAAAACTTCTGGCCCTAGTGATTGCCTTTTGCAGGGCAAAGGGCATTCAAATGTACCCTAGATGATTACCTGATTCAGGTGGACTTTGTAAAGGTTCTGCAGTCTACTCTTCATCTAATTGTGACCATTTTCTCAAAATTCGAGTTTACCCTCAATTAGAAAATACCCAACCTGATTCCATCTCACAAGCTAGTGCTGCTAAGGAGCCCTGCTTGACACCAATCTACAGATGGCCTTCCACCCAGGAGAAGAGATTTCTTTCCTAACAAAGTACTTGCAGTGCTTCCTGCCTCAAACAGTCATCTTGATAGGGGAAGTCATGAGACAGTTAGGTGCATGGCTTCATATATCCTAAAGATTCCTTTAGTGAAGTTACACACGAGAAAGAGTCAGTGGTACCTCAGCAATGTGTCGTTTTATTACAGACATTCCCTCAACAACAAGATTCAGCTCCTTCCTTGTTTAAAGAAGGAGCTACACTGGTGGATTCAAGTGTGCAGTCAAAACAAAGGATCCAGATGCAGCCTTCAAAATCAGGTCCACAGATGCTTTAGAACTTGCATGGGTTGCACATTCCAACAGTCCACAAGTATAGGGAAACTCTGATCAAGCCTTGTTAAAAAGCCACATAAACCTAACCAATGTTGGCAGGTCTAAAAGCATGTTAATATTCACAGACCTAAGGAAACTAAGCATTCTTCTGATGAAGACAGACTTCACAGTGATGTAGTATGTAAGCAAACAAGGAGGTGCACACTCTCGCCCTCGGGTGTGGAACACAGTTCAGACTGTGGACCTTCACCTGATAGCCCAATAACTACTTGGGGGAAACAACCTCTTGGCAGACCACCTCAGCAGGTCAGAGACTGATCCCACAAGTTGTCTCTATAATCAGGAACATTTTTCAAAAGTTAACTGAAAAATGGGTGGGCCAAAAATAGACCTTTTTGCCACAAATCTAACCAATCATTTGAAAGATCTTTGCACAAGAGCCACAGACAGTGAGATGTAGAGGACAGATGCTTTCTCCTTTCAGTGGAGAGAGATGTTTTTATATACTTTACCTCCCATAGCTTTCATCCCCAAGGTAATAATGATGAAAAGGGAGGAAGGGCCAAGGGTGAAACTAATTGCCCCTCTTTGGCCAAGGCAGCATTGGCTTCCTTTGCTTCACAACATGAGTAAGCGGGAACCTGGCTTCTACCTGAGAGGATGAACCTGTTATCCCAGAACAAGACAAAATTACACTCCCCATTTTGAGGGGTCTATATCACATACTCGAAAGATAAAAAGAGCGAATGCTCTTTTATTGAACACTGAAAGCCAAAACCACAAAATATTGAAGATACAGAACAGCGATTTTTTTTTTCCCAGGGGATGTAGATATGTACTATCATAACAATGAGGATGCTTTTTTAGAGGAAGGAGAACGAAACAAATGGCAAACAGTAAATCGGAAGGGGAAAGGACAGTACAAGTGGAACAGACACAGGAAAACATAACAGATGTCACACAGCTAATATGTGATTCCTGTAGTACTGGAATAGAACCTTGTCTTGCTGGTACTCACAAGCAGGAAGGGGGGCCTTTCTCTTCTTTTACACTCAGTAGTGGGGAAGTTAAAATTTATAATTACGCCACATATGAAGTGAAACCAGAACTTGTATCCATATTTTCAAGAGGGATGAAATACATACCAGACAAATCTTTAGATTTAATAGATACACTGGTAGAAGTAAAATTATTCCTCAGAAAGTTAAACTTAGGGGTATTTTTTCATGACAAAACATCCCTTTCAACCAATACAATGGATTTAAGAAAAAAGAGCTCCTTTACACCCCCCATGGTAAAAACATTAGAATCATTTGAGAATGTGATTAACAAGGAAATATACAAGTTATATAATAAATACAAATACAATAAGAGTGACTATATATCGTGCAAAGAAGTACACTCAATAATTGATTCCATTTGTACTGAAAATGTCAGGATCATGGTGGCAGACAAAGGGGGAGGAATCGTGCTATACGACCAAGAAAAATATAGTAGTAAAATATTTGAACTACTAAATAATTCCTTGCAATATGAAGTATCATCCCTAAATCAGGTAAATATAGCACACAGCAGGATTGACTCCTACCTTGAGGAATATCTATTGGAGAATAGAATTGATGAAGAACTATACAAATACTTAAAGGTTGAATTTCCCATACTGGCAACTATTACAGGAATCCCCAAGGTGCATAAAAATCCCATAGAACCACCTTTCAGACCTATAATATCAGGAAGTGCTAGTAAAACATTTCCTTTTGGAAAAGTTGTGGACAACAGACTAAAACATATGTACAATACAGTCACACATATTATGAAGGATTCTTGGGAACTTTTGGGAATATTCAAGCAAGAACTGTGGACCCCAGATATAATATTTGTCACAATAGATATAAAAGATCTTTTTTCATGCATCCCGAAGAACGAAGGAATAGATAGTTTTATCAACAGCCTATGTATGTACAGTGGTCTGGAACAAGAGGATATTTCCTTGCTTACATCCTTCATGGATATAGTACTTGATCACAACTACATTTTCTTCGAAGGAGAATATTATAGACAAATTTCTGGAGTGGCAATGGGGGCAGCCTGTGCCCCTATGTATGCCAATATGGTTCTCCTCGATTGGGAAATGGAATATATACTGAATTCTACGTGGATGAATTACATCAAAACATATGTCCGTTACCTGGACGATATTTTTTTATTATGGGCAGGTAACACAGATGAATTAAACAAGTTCATTGAGTATATTAATGGAACGACAAGCTATTTTAAGTTTACACATCAGTATGATATTAGAGGGATTAACTATCTAGACGTATATGTTTACAATGATGGGCATTCCTTCCAGTATAAAATATACAGGAAGGACACGTACAGTAATGGATATTTACATTTCAACAGTGCCCATTCATACAAGGTGAAATACAATATAGTTAAAGGCCAATGCATAAGGGCAGCAAGAATGACATCTGTTAGGGACAACATGATGAAAGAGTTGACCTTTATAGGTATACTATTCAAGGAAAAAGGTTACCCAGAAAAAATGATAAATGATATAATTACCTATGTATCTAGTGAATGGGGAAAAAAATACCCATCACTATTGGGTATTGGTATACACAACAACAAGGAGAAAAATGCCAATACCAACAATTATAAAAAAGCATGTATTGTAAAGTATGGGAAACACACAAATGAGGTAAAGGAAATTATTAGCAAAAACTGGAATATATTAACAAGTGATACTACGATAAAAGATAAAGTACCATCCAGGCCTCATTTTGTATACAAAACAGGGAACAGTCTAAAAAGAATTATAGAGATGAAACAAAATTACCACAAAGGTTACAAAATACAAAAAATTGGCACAAAAAGATGTAGGTATTGTAACTTTTGCAGATACATATATGAAGGTAATACTATTATTTTAAAAAATAAAATCAAGACTAAGGTAATCTTTAAATATGGAAGTTGTCAAACCAAACATTTGATCTATCTAGCCATATGTGAGACATGTCAAAGTTATTATGTAGGAAAGACAGATTGTTTTCTTAAAAATAGAATATATGACCATATTTATTGTATTAACAAACCGGATACCAACAATGCATTGTCTCATCATATATTAAACAGTCCAGGATGTGTTGGTTTTAAATTTGCAATACTAGAGGTGATTGCACCTAATCCCAGGGGAGGAAATATTAAAGCCATTGTTAGTGAAAAAGAAATAAAATGGCAGTTATGACTTGATGCAGCTACACATCCAGGACTAAATGAAGTTATCCCCACCAAACCACTAGTTAGGATATGATAGATGATACACAATTCACAATTTACATTTAGACATATGTGTTGAATTGAGTATTATCAGATATATTTTACACTTTATTAGCTTGTGTGTTTCCCAATATGCACAAGACTATATATTAATTAACACTATTATGTTGCTTTCAATACGGTAGAGGTCGCACGAATAGTGTGATCAAGTGCATTTAGTACTGTATTTTATGTATTTGACATGTGAAAATGGTTGTTTACATTTTATGTGATACAAATAGTATGTTTTACAATATGTAACTGTACAGTAATAGGTTTAGAAACATATTTTAGACAAGTAAATAAATAGAATTTGATGTATATAATTAATACAATGTTAAGCGATGGATATATATCACATTTACTTTTAACTGTTATGTATATTTTTAGTAACGGCAGTATTTAGTTATATGGTTGTACACAAAACAACTTTTGTATGAGATTTTTTAACAGGAAAAATTCATTTCTTTCTCTTTAAATTTTAACAGAGATGAACAACATTTAATTGATTAATTGATGAAAAAGGGCGGAATCTTTTAGTATTTAAGTGTTAGTGATTCTGTATTGTTTGTTCTGAGGAAATCTAGTTATCTAGATGAAAGCGCTAAACCAAGTTTTATCTCCGTCGTAACTGTCAGCAATAAAAGAAACGTACTGTGGTCAATCCGATATTCCTGGTACTTTTTTCTAGCCTTGGTGGGCTCACTTTGTTGGAGTTTTATTGTTGTGTACAGGAATTCATTTGGGCACTATCTTGAACTAGACCAGAAGACAGATTGCTAGAAAATAATAGATCTGATGTTGTCAAGCTTCATCTGTTCTTGACTTGTGGGTTATGGTTCCGATCCTCCGGCTGTTATATAGCTCACTTCAGTCAAATATCTCTCGAGCTGTATGTCTACCACCGTGCCCCTCCCCACATTACTTCAGATCTCATTTGCCATTCTTACAAGATGCATCCGCCATCTCTCATGTAGCCAAGTATATTTTTATTATTATTATCTTTTTGTTCAACTCCTAATCCTATCTTTTTCTCTTAGTCTACCCATGGCGAGTATGCTGTAATTTTCCTTTATCACTGGTAAATTATCCACTATCATCATTGGTAGCCTTTCTCTTTACTCTGTCTCTCTACCATTGGCAGCCTGTCTACCATTGTTGGTAAATTTTTCCCTTTTCCTATGGGTGATTGAGTACCTATTTCAAACTTTTTTCTTTTCTCTCTCTTTCTGCCTTTCCTGTCTGCCAAGGAATATGGCAGAAAAAAAATGAAAAGCTCCACTATGGGATTTAAGCAATGTGTAGAGTGCGGCAGGAAAATGACAAACTCGGACAACCATGAATCTTGTGTTTACTGTTTGGGTGTTCCCCATTTGAATGTAGACTGTTACATCTACCAGGGTTTCAGTAATAGAACTCGTGCAGAGAGGAAGAACAAATTGATTCTCAAAGTGCTTCTTAAAGCCCCTTTCAAAGAAGCCTTGTCCAAGGCTAACCAGTCACCCCCGACCTCTGGATCAAAATCATCTGGTTTGGTGCCAACGTCTCCGTTGGTACTGATTATCAAGAAGCGTAAACATGCATCAGAGGGTTCATCTTTGGAACCAAAAGCTAAGGCTTCTAAGCTGTCAGAGCCGTCTAAATCTTTGGCACGGAAAGCTTCACCAGTGCCTTCTACACTGATTATGACAACTATTTCAAGTTTCTGTATTGTGGCTCTGACCTTGACCATGACTCTGATGTCAGTGTCAACTGTCACGTCTTCTATTTCTCTGCCTATTTCCCCCGGTACAGCAGATGGTGCTAAAATTACTGGTATCTATGGAACCCAGATATACCTATTCCCGATCTGTGGACCCATTCCATGGCCATTTCCCTAGTCCGTTCCTAGAGAGACCTGTGTCATCATGTGGGTTATCTATGTGCTCCACCAGAAGTCTTTCTGAGGTCAATATTGTTAGGTTGGTGGATCATATCTTTACAGCCCAGCATCTCCCTTCCTCTTCTCAAGCTCCTTTCCCTTCTAGTGCAGAGGGCTTTTCTCCATCCACCTCTACTTATACTCCTCCTCTAACCTCGATGCAGGCTTTAAAGCTCTTGACTTTGACATCCCAGGTACTGATGACTTCAGTGCTGACAACATTTCTGTCTTTGGCGCCGGGTCTAGCTCTGGCTGCCTCAGTGTCTTTAACACCTTCGGGTCCCAGGGGCCGTGTCTTCACTGTCGGGCCTGGGAGATTCGAGCCAGCTCCGAGTTTTTCTATGGAACTAACCATGTCTCTTCTGGCTGCAGTGGCTGGGGACCTCTCCTCAATTCCAATCTGTCAGGTGGGTCTCTCAGGGAGGGGTGTGACCCCAGTTCCAAGTTTGTTGGGCTCTGTTCTGGGCTCCCATCCCTCTTCAGGGGGTCCTGCCTTTCAGGCTGTGGAAAAAGCCTTAGCCACTGCATCATCTCAGGTGGCTCCTGGATTATTGGAGTCTTCCCCTGGGACCCCAGGTTTTAAAGTTCAGCCACCAACCTCTGTCCTCGGACACCGCACACTACGGTCACAAGACTTGCATTCTGAAGGCATGCCGTCTTCCGAGTCCTCCTCAGACCTTCCCACTGAAGATCCCCCTCGGAAGAGATTGTGTAAGAGGAAACACCTTGATTCTTCAGAATAATCCATCACAGAGGACATGAATTTTGATGATGGGGAGGGTTCCCCACAGTCACCCAGTAAATATGTCTCCTTTGGAGACATTCTGGAGATCCTGAAACAGAGGGATGATTGGAACTCTGATGATCCATCTTCAGAGGAATGTGTACTTGCAGGCTTTTGTTGTACACCCATCCACCTCCTTGGTGACTCCACCTGCTGACGATTTAATTAAATTAATTGCTCAGTGGGCTTGGAAAGCTCCTGACTCTGTGAAACCAGTCCCCTGTAGACCTGACAAAATCCTTACTGCTGCAGAAGACCAACTACATTGGGCTAAGGGCTTAGTAGTAGATGCCATGGTGGTAGCAGCCACCATGAAAAAAAAAATAGCCAAGGAAAGTTCTACTGTCCATCCCCCAAACCGGGAGTCCAGGGTGGTGTACAGATTCGGGCAGCAGGTCTGTGCATCATCGACCTTTTCCATCAAGTCCTTGAACTTTTTGGCACAATTCACTAGGCTCCAAAGGGATCTGGTCAAGGAGTTGTCAGATACCATGGTGGGAACTGTCACAGAGGGGGTCCAGGAAAACGTGACCTAACAGCTAGCTACCATGGAGTCTATCACAAACTCGTCCATGAGGCTTATTGCACATGCAGCCAAAGGGGTGAACCAGGTCAGCAGCTTCAGGCGTTGCTATTTGAAGACATGCTTGGATAAACCTGTACAAGTTTGTGGAACCATTCAAGCCTTCTTTCGTCATTGCCCCCTTTGACGGATCCTCTTTGTTTGCTCCCAAAGTGAAGGGAACTCTGTCCAGGTGTGAAAAGGATGGAAAGACTTAGGTGCCAAAAGGAGTGGTAAGATATGTTTCAAGAAATTCCAAAAGCCTTTCCAGGACACATGTGGCTCAGACTTCCCTTGGGGCAGAGGGGAAAGTTATAGTGGAAGATGCCGTCCCAGAGGCAGGAGTGGTGCACAGAATCAGGGCTCCAGGGATTCATTCTCTGGTCATCCCTACCAGTGCTATTCAAAGGAGGCCCAATTGCTTGCCTCTGGAAGCAGCCGGAAGATTTTTCTTGCACCCATACACCTGGCGACAGATTACTACTGATGCCTGGGTCCTAAGGATCATTTCCAGAGGTTATCTAATTCCCTTCACCCGAGAACCCCAGTAAGACTCCCCAGTGTTCCACCCAGTCAGAGAATTCAAGCAGCAATAGAAATGCAAAACCTGCTGTAAAAGAGTCATTCAAGAAGTCCCACCAGACCAACTAGGATCTGATTTTTATTCAAGATTCTTTTTAGTGCCAAAGAAAATGGGGAACTGGAGACTGATGTTGGATCTCTGTATTCTAAACATATTTGTACAAGTAAAATTCTGGATAGTCATGGTTCAGTCAATTCTTCCCTTCTTAGAGAAAGACGACTGGACGTGCTCTGTTGACTTTCAAGATGTGTATTACCACATAAAGGTAGACAAACACTCGAGAAAGCTTAGCTGTTTCTGGATGGGAGCCAGTCATTTCCAATTCAGAGTGCTGCCCTTTGGCCTCACCACAGCCCCCAGGGTGTTCACCAGATGTATGTCAGCAGTCACAGCACATTTGAGGCTGCATGGATTCTGAGTGTTTCCTTATTTAGATGACTGTCTCCTCACCGCTCCCACCAGGCATCTACTTCTTCAGACTATGGGCTACATTCTGGAACTAGACAGTCAGTTGGGCATCACAGTAAATACTGCAAAATCTCAACAGACCCCTTATTAGGACATGGAGTTTATTGCAGCTCGCCTCAACACTGTTTCTTGGATAGCATCACTTCCACTACACAGGTTGCAGAAAATTCAGTCCCAGGTCCTTCCTCTTCTTCATTAAAACAAAATTCCTGCTCATCTAATTTTGCAGGCATTAGGTTCCATGGCAGCAGTGATCACACTGGTCCCATTGGCAAGATTTCATATGAGCCTTCTCCAATGGTTACTTGTGAATCAATGGACTATTCTAACCCATCCCTTGAGTAATCCAGTTTTCATTTCCAGTCACTACAAGGACAACCTATCCTGTTGGATGCACTCAGAGGAGATTTATCTAGGCAGCCCCTTTGTTCCCCCTCAGCCCAAGGCCATAGTGACCATGGATGCCTCCCAGATGGGCTGGGGGACATTATCTCAGGAAGACAGTCCAAGGCACTTGGTCCTCCTCTGAGGCCAATTTGCATATTGGTGTTCTAGAGCTAAGAGCAGTGCCTCTGGTGTTGCAAGCATTTCACTCTGCCTTACCTCAATGAATGATAGCTATACATTCAGACATTTTGGTAGTCTGGTACATAAAACAGGGGGGAACCAAGTCCTACCCATTGTGTCGAGAAGCCCTTTGAATGTGGCAATGGGCTATAACTTCCAGCCACTTTCTGATAGCAAAGCACATGCCAGAGAGTTGAAACGTGATTGCCGACAAACTAAGCAAATGCATCCTTATGCCTCACAAGTGGTCTCTGAACTCCAGAGTTGCAAAAGAGATCCTTCTTTGCTGGGGCCAGCCTTGCTGCAACCTGTTTACTTCACCTCTGAACAAGTAGTGCAGAAGCTACTTTGCCCTGATTCACCCCCAGGGGAAGTTCCCCAGGGACAGTCTTCTCTGCTGTTGGCCCCCAGGTCTCCTTTATGCCCCCCCTTCCCTCTGATCCCTCTTTTTCTCAAGAAAGCAGCTCAGTTGAGAAACAATCTGATCCCTCTTTTTCTCAAGAAAGCAGCTCGGTTGAGAAACAATGTGATCCTCATTGCTCTTTACTGGCCTTGACAGATATGGTTTCCCTTCCTCTGGCCTCATCTCTTACACTGCCCATGGATGCTGGACCCAGTTCCAGATCTCTTGTCCCACCCTCCAGAGACTAGTGTACCTCAATCTTCAGACTCTCAAGCTGACTGCTTGGTTTCTCCAATTCTGGCAGTCACCAGGTGTAAGGATATTCCTTCTCCTGTATGACACATTTTGTTGGCATCCCATAAACCATCCACCAGGAATCTCTACAGTAGTAAATGGAAGAGATTTTAAATTCGGGAGTTACTAGCTGCTCTTTTTAGTACAGGAGCTTCTATTTCTACTATAAAATACCTTAGCAGCAATCTCAAATTTCAATAATGGTATCAGGGACTAACCCTTAATTTCTCACAGACTTTGTAAGGTTTTCCTTAAGGGCACAATCCACTTAAAGCCCCTTTTAAAGACTCTCTTCCACCATGGAACCTGATTCTTGCATTACAGTCACTTCACCTCTGTTTGAACCTGCAGTGACTTGTGATTTTAAAATTCCTTTCTTGGAAGATGTTATTTCTCATAGATTTCACTTCGGCAAGGCAAGTCTCTGAATTTCAAGCTTTAAGTTCTAAAGCTCCTTATTTAGTTTTCCATAGGGACAGGGTATCACTTGGAACAAACCCTACTTTCCTTCCTAAAGTGATATCAGAGACCAGTATCAACTAGTCCATAGACTTGCCTGTATTCTTCCCAAATTTTTCAAATAAAGGTGAATACTGCCTGCATGTTCTGGACATACACAGGCAATTACACTTCTATCTTGATAGAACTAAACAATTTAGATGATCAGATCAGTTATTTATATCCTTTGCAAGTGCAACTTTGGGCAAACCGGTATCCAAGGTGACTCAGTCCAAGTGGTTAAGCAACTGCATCTCTTTCATTTACAAAAAACTTAAGATGAAGCTCCGTATGCCAGTCAAGGTTCATTCCACCAGTTCTATGGCAATGCCAACTGTTTTTCATTCCAAAGCTTCCATGTCAGAAATTTGTGCAGCTGCAATGTGGGCTAGTCCTCATATCTTTATTACTCATTACAGATTGGATATGGTCACCAGAGGGAGATCCTCCTTTGGTTCTGTGGTCCTCGGGAATATTCTTCCATAGGGCAACCCAGGATCTAAGGTAGCTGGGGTCTGTGTCCTACAAGTCAAGAATAGATGAGGATTTATAACATAAGATAAAGAAGTTATGTCGTACCATAACGTTCCATCTGTGTCGATCATCTATTGTGCCCCTCCCACATACACCCTCCTTTAGACTTCTGGTGGACCGACATCCTGTCCTGGGTTCTTATAGTTAAGGATACCTTGAACAAGGTTTCCAACATATTTTACAAAGTTTTCTGTGTGATTGCAAACTCTGTCTGAGGTAATGTGGAGTTGGGCATTGTGGGTAGACTTACAGCTCAAGAGATTTTTGGCTGATGCAAGCTATATAATGGCCAGATCGGTTCCGAGGATTGGAACCGTAACCCACAAGTCAAGAATAGATGAAGATTGACAACATAGATTGAACGTTATGTTAAGACATAATTTCTTTTTATCTAAATGGAAAATGTTTTCCGTTTGCCACTCAAAAGGCCAACTTCCACTTACTGTTGAAGCTACCTTTGATGTCAACCTGCTTATCAGAATTATTTGACCTGGGTCTTTCTCATTCCTCCCTTAAGGTTAATTTCTGCTGGCCACCCAGCTAGGTGCCTTCACTTTACTGTTGTCTCAATTTTATTTTAGAAAAACTTACCCTGACACATTTTGTGCTTGCAGACACTGCTGAAATCAAATTTCAGTCTTGGGAAACTGCCTTTCTTGTTGGTCATTACCTCAACTACAAGGGTCTCAGAATTGTAAACCCTAATGTACACTGAGCCCTTCTAGATCTTCCACCCTGATAGGGTCACTTTCGGAACAAATCTGTCATTTTTGCCAAAGGTGGTCACTGAAGTGTCTCTTAAGCATTCTTTCCACTCTCCTGCCTTCTTTCCACATCCTCAAAATGGGAAAGAGTGGTCTTCATTCCTTAGATGTTCACAGACAGCTCATGTATTCTCTTGACAAAACCAAGAGGATTAGAAAATCAAATCCTCTTTTTGTGGCTTTTGTTAGCAACAAAATAAGAAAGCCTTATAAACAAACATTTTCCAACTGGATTTCTAATTGTATTTTCTTTTGGTACAAATGCAATGGTAAATAATGTCCCAAACTTTTATCAGGGCACATTATACCAGGACTACTGCTGCTACTGCAGCCTTCCTTACAGCGGTTACCAGCAAATAAATAATGGAGGCTGTCACTTGGTCTTCTGTCCACATATTTACCAAGCACTACAGTTTACTTGGTTTCTCAAAGACTAGGACCAGATTTACCTCTGTTTTTTTGCAGGGAAGTCTGGTTTCAGTATAATCTCTTTTCAACCACCCCTTCTGTGCTTTGGGATTCTTCCTGTACAGTCAGTACTATTACAGTAAAACATGATGAACATAGCACAGTTCTGTCTAATTACTATAAATGTAGATGTTTGAGAGTCTTCATTGTTGCAGTATGCTTTTGCACCCCCTTTCCCCTCTGTTGTCCTTAATGGTGGGGATGGGCCCCTATTCTTTACCTTCATCTGGAGTTTTCTCCCTCTGCCACTAGCTCCTGTCTTTAGGAGCTTATTGGGTCAGTTCAAGTGCCTTGTGCTCCAGGCTTGGGGTCCTTCTTGGGGAGCAAGAAAGACCTGATAACATGGCACTGGCTGATGTCCCTTGTACCCAGGTGTCTTGACATCTACTAGCCCAGGAATATGGTATGAAATCTCTTGTATTCAGGTCAGCCAAGGGCTACCACATCAAGATAAGGACTTTTTTAAAATGAGAAACATATGTATTGAATTACCACTTATGGCATAGGAAATCATACATTTAAATAAATAAAAACAAACCATTTGATGTCAATATTCATCTGTTCTTGACCTTAAGGTACTCTTTTCTGATCCTTGGAATTGGCTCAGCCATTACACATTTGCACCAACCAAACACTCTCAAGCTAAGACTCTACCCACGATACACTTGTCTATATTACCTCAGATGTCTTCTGCTGCTCTTGTCACAAGATACGTTGGCCATTTTCTCTCGCAGCAAAGTAAAAAGTTCTTTGGTTATTAATAGCTAATCCTCATATATATATGGGTCTCCTGTACTTCATCGAAGAAACACTTCTTCGTAAAAGAACAGTAGACCCACAATTACACGAAAGTGCACTTAACTAAAAGTGCACTTTCGCGAAGAATGGTTTAACGAACTCTTAAGAAACACCAAAACATTATTTTTGCAGGGGGGCAAGCCCCCTGCACCCCCCCATGTAGTGGGCTGTGCCCCCCACCCCCCTACTTAAATATACCAACTCCGAGATCACACTACAGTGGGGAAACAGGTAAATTCCCTTTTACCCACTGTAGTGTGCTTCAGCACCTCAGTGTTCCTTAATGGTTCATTGAACCGTCCTCAATGGAAATGTACTTTCGCGTAAGTGTGTGTTTACTTCTCTTTTTTTGGAGAAGTGTTTCTTCAATAAAGAGAAGTAGACCCCTATATATATATATATATATATATATATATATATATATATATATATATATGTAATTTTTTCATCTCTACCCATCTTTCTGGTTGAATGAGTGTTGTCTCTTCCACACCTTACAGTATTCTATCCCAACCATCGTTGGTAGTACCCCTCCCTCTATCTTTCCTTCTCTACCTCTGTAGGTAGCTCCCTAGTACCATAGTTGATAATTTCTTTCCCTTTTACCAATCTTTTGATAACCTTATCTACCATTGTTGATAGTTTTTCCTTCTGTCTCATTTGCATATGTGTGATAGTGTTTCCTCCTTATGACTTCTGTTTTTATGTTTGCGTTTGTCAACATGGCTGAAAAATGAAAAGGCACTACGGCTTTTAAACAGTGCCAGGATTGTAGACTGAAGATGCTCAACACTGATGGACATTCTTCCTGTGTATATTGTTTGGGCCCAGCTCATCTGGACCAGGAATGCACTGCCTGCTAGGCCTTCAGTAACCGGGCCTTGGTTGAACGAAGGAATAAATTAATATTAAAAGGGCTAATCAAGTCTTCCTTCAAAGAAGCCTTATCCAAGGCCAGTACATTGCCATCTAAAACTGACTCTGGTATCAAGACAAGCCAAAAGCAGAAAGTGGAAATAACGAATTCAACCAGCAAAAAACGGAGCACGGAACTTTAATTGTAAGCGCTTTCGGTAGAGACAATCTCCCCACCTTCATCAGACAAACAATACACAGGCAAACGCCCGTTAAATACATTTGAATGTCCCAATTAATTAAGACATCATACTCTAATTAGTTTAAAAATTGTTATTAAAAAATCCCTTTGTATATGAAAAATATATGTATATAAAATGAATTCTTCCATGTATATAAAAAATAAGAAAAAAATAATGATAATAATAATAATGAATTCATAAAATACCGTATATATATGTGACATATTTAGAATACATATAAATATTTTGAATAAAATAAAATATCAAATGTAAATATGCACATATATAAAATGTAAGTATATATTATATAGATATATATACTGTGTAAATATATACACTACATAAGTGGATGGATGAAGGGTTGTCTAAATACAATTTCATTTAAAAACAGCACTTCATAACTTATAGCAAGCGAGACCAAACATACCTATATTCTTGCCTTAACCCTCACTACTTTTCAAAAAACAATGATAACATACACTTATATTAAACACAAGTGGTCCTAACTTAGTGTATGTAATAAGCAAAAACATATATATATATAAGTAATAAGAAAAAATAAGAAAAAATAAATAAAACAAGTGGATCCATAAATAGATGTAACTAAATATAACCAATATAAGTGCAAAACCAACTTGACCCTAAAAATTCATATATGTTTTAACTTATATTTTCTCTTATCACACTATTGTTCATTAAAAATATTCAAACTACAGCCCTAACTATACTGTCAATGTATAATTCTGCCTCCATGTTAGTTTATCCTTGAAACTTTTTTCAATGTTTCATTTAATGAGATGTGAAACTACCCAATAATAGTGACTAATTCTTCAATAATAAATAAATAAATAAATTTAATCCAAAAGTCACTATTTAAATAATTTCATAAATATGAATCTTGTGTTTTTATGTGTTTTTATATTTTTATATGTTAGTGTATCACTCCCTTATTTGACTATTTTCATTTTTCATCCCCTCCTATCGTTCGTGGTTTTTTGATCAAGACAAGCCACTTGGTGGTGAATTCTCCTTCTGCACCAGTGGCTAAAAATCATACACCTTCTGTTCCCACCACTTCTATGGAACCAAAGGCTTCCGAGACTTTCAGAACAGACAATCCCCTCTGCACCATCCACTTTGGCACATCAAACCTTGGTGCCAGTCTCATTGCTACTAACTTCTTCAGTTTCCCAGTCAGTGCCATCGTCTCCTTCTGCACCACAGCAGACATTGCAAACCCCAATATGCCAAAATCAGAATTAATATTTACACCCAGGACAAGGTATTCACCCTCTATTGACCCCTTTGTGGGGCAACTTCCCGGTCCTTTCCTAAAAAGGTCATAATCCCCTTTTGGGTTATCTGTCCATTCCTCCAGGTGTCTCACTGAAATAGACATTGTGAGGTTGGTGGATCAGCTCCTAGTGGCCAGGGGTCTTTCTCTCTACTCCCAGACCCCTGTCTCCTCTGGAGTTGGGGTGTTTTCTCCAAGGGCTCCACTAAATTTTCCTCCTTTAATCTCCTCAGACAGTTTAGAGTTTCCCACTCTGATCCCTCCAGTTCCAGGTTCTCTGGTGCTGACAGCCTTTTTCCCTTTCAGTTCCAGGAGGGCTATGGCTCCACTGTCAGGTCCAAGGGTTTCGGATCAGCTCCAGCCTTTTATTTGGAGTTGTCCTTAACTCTGGGAGCCTCGGCAGCTGTGGGCTCTTCCTTGGCTCCTACTTCGGAGGTAGATCTCTCAGAGCAGGGTGTGACCTCAGTTCCAAGGTTGCCTTTTTCAGTTCCAGGCTCCCATCCCTCTTTGGGGGGGGGCATGCCTTTCAGGCAATAGAGAGGATATTGGCCTCTGCAGGCTCTCAGCTGGCCCCTTCAGTGTCGGAGTTTTATTCCCAGACTCTTCCTTGCCCAGAGCTGCCACCAACCTCCACACCTGGAATGCTGGCACCTAGGCTGCAAAGGCCCCCCCCCCTTCATCCGAGTTGTCCTCAGAGATTCCCACTGAGGAGCTTTTTCCAGAAAAAAAGTGTAAGAGGAAACACTTGAGTCCCCTGAGGAATCGATCATGGAAAACACAGACTTCTATGATGGGGTGTTTCCCCCTGGTCACCCTCAGAAGATGTCTCTTTCAGAGACATCCTAGAGATCCTCAAACAGAGGGTTAACTGGGAAGCCCAAAGACCCTAATTCTGAGGAGTCAGTGTACTTGCAAGCCTTCAGCACTCACCCATCTACTTGAGTGACCCCTCCCGCTGGCAGTCTCATTAAATTGATTGCACAGTGAGCTTGGAAGGCTTTTAATTCCATAAAACCAATTCTCTGGAGACCTGACAAAATACTATTTGCTCTGAGGACCACTAGCACTGGAAAAAAATGGTTTAGCAGTAGGTACCATGGTGATGGCTGTGGCCACCAAAAAGGAATCATCTGAAGAGAGTTCCTCTATTCATCCCTCCAACTGAGAGTTCAGGGTGATGGACAGATTTGGAAAGCAATAATCCTAAATCATCTAGATTTTGTTGCATATTTGGGAGCCATGCATATACCATCCCAGTCTTTATTTATGAATTGCTTACCCAGTCTCTCTTCCCAGTTCTTTCTAACCTCCTCTGATTGATTCCTATAGTTATGCAATATTTTATATGCCCTACCTATTATCCCTTTTTAACAACAGCTTCTGTTCTAGTCTACTAAAAACTCTACTCATGTTGTCATTCACTTTGCATCCCCCTATTACTTTTTCTTTGCCTATACACTGAGATCAGTCCTTCATGGAGAAGACAGTTTCTCTAGCCTGCAGTCCAAATGAATTCTTGGCACCTTCCCATTCTATTACCTTTCCCTCTCTAATTATTTGTTCACAATACCTTGACTCCATTGCCAGTTTCTCTCTGGTAAATGCCAGGCTCTTCTTGCCTATTCTCTGTACCCCTAATTACAGTGATCCCTATCAGCAGAATCTATCTTCCCCATTCCTGTCTTAGCTTAGTTCTTAGAATACTTTCTGCCACTTTATGAATATAGTATTATGTATGGTTATAGTTATTTTCCTTAAGGATCTGCATCCAAAATCTCAGTCTCTCCTTATTTCTTGACCCCCACCCATTTCATCATCATGCCTTTCCATTTTGAATTATAGCTTTGTGCTTATGCTATGTATAGGTGCCTTAACTGTGTATCTCTGAAATACCCCTTCTAATCAAGTAATCCCAAACCACCTTGTCCTATTGGAAGAATCAACGTATCCCTCTTGATACTTGCCATACCCCCCCAGATAAAATCCTTCAATTCTTTATTAATTGCTATCCACAACTTCTCCTCTTGTTAATAAAAAATATGACTTGTGTATAAAACTAAAGGGACTAAAGACATTTTCACTGACTGTTTCTTCCCCTCTATATCTATAAAACAGAGCTTCCAATTTCTCACTTTTTGCGTTGTCTTTTGTTTAGTCTCTCCCCACATATCCTTAGCTGCCATAACAGAATATTTTTTAATCCATACTCCCAAGTACTTGATTTTATTATGTCCCTATAAATATGGGTATTGCTGAATGAGTTTGTGTGTGGGTACATAGTTTACAGCTATTCTCTTTGTTTTATCTTCATTAATTTGGTATCCTGAGAGGACTTTGTCTCAGAATGTTCCACACTAAAATGTCCTTTTCTGGTTTTATCAGGTACAAAATAATATCATCTGTAAATAAGGCCAACTTTTCTTAATTAACCATACCATTTATATACTTGAATTTCTGGCTCCCTTATTTTCTTTGCCAATGGTTCTAAATATAATACAACTAACAAATGGGAAAGGGGGCACTCCTGTCTGGTTCCTCTGTTCAAACAGAACTTATCAGAGAGAATACCCCCATCCCCACACACAGTTTAATTTTTGCCTTTGATCCTTCATATATCCCCCTAATCAACCTTATTTTTTTATCAGGGAATGCAAATGCTTACATTGCCCTACTCATAAAATCCCAGCTTACTGTGTCACATGCTTTCTCTGCATTAAGACCCACATACAACAGTGATATCTGCTTACATTCAGCTTCCTTCTGGATCATTATTATTCTATTAATGTCAAATGTTTGCTTCCCCTCACAAAAACACATTGATCCATATCTATCAGTTTTGGCTTCCATTTGCCATTCTTTTAGTCATCATAGACATAAACACTTCATAAGTATGGTTTGGAATCAGAGTAGGCCTATATGAAGCTGGATCTGATGAATCTTTACCATCTTTAGGTATTACAGCCACCACAGCTTTCTTTTAGGATGTTGGTGCTTCTCCTCCTTTTACAATGTTGTTATACAAAACCTTCAAGATCTTTATCAGTTTCTCTCCTCCTAGCATCCAAATTCCACAGGAATACCATCTAATCCTGTAAACTTTCCTGTAGATTGGTTATACATCACCATTTTTATTTCATCTCCTTTTATCCTGACTGCTAGTAATTGAACCTCATCTGCCTCTAACCTTGGCATATTTAACTGTAACATAGACATTTCCATTTTTCCATTTTCTTGATTTCCACATTTCTCGGCTTTATACAGATTTTCATAAGCTTTCCAAAATACTTTTAGCACATTTACAGGCTGTCTGGTTATTTTGGCTCCCAAAGCTTGGAAACAACCCTATCTACTTTCTGTTGCTTGATCCATTGTGCTAAAAGCTTTTGTGCTCTGGAGTTATCAAAAAAACAGTTGCTTAACAACAATCATTCTAAACTCCTGCATGTTATCAAGGTAGTCCCTTATTTTCTCTGAAGCACTCTGCAGTTCCTCTTGTTCTGTGAGAGTTCCTCTATTCTGCAATGCTTTAACCTTTGTCAGTCCCTCTAAGTAGTTCTTGTTACTTAACCATATCTCTTTTTCTTTTATTTCTACCCTATTTTTAAAATCCACTATAACCTCTGAAGAAATGTCTGTCTTCCCTAATAACTCCTGAATAATTTCCACTACCCATTCCTTAAATTCTCTGTTTAATGGGGGAGGGGGGGCACCACCAGTGTCTCATTTTTATTTCATTACCCTGCATTTTTATTTTAGCTTTGGTGCATGATCTGAAATAGTTACTGGATGCATATCAGTTAAATGCTCATGTTCCTGTGAAATATAATTTCTGTCTAGGCTAGCCCAGTTTTTTTACCTTTGGGAATAATATGCAAATTGTCTCCAAGCTCACCCTACTGAATTGACAGCTTCCATCCCAAATATTTTGATAAATTTCTTCAGAAATCTACCGTTTTGTTATATTTTCCCTTCTAGACCCCTAGATACATCATCACTGTTGCAAATCAAATTCCAGTCCCAACCTAGAAGTAATATTCCCTGATGAAAGCTGATTATTACTCCCAGAATTTTCTTAAGCTCCATTGTAGCTGTTTTAGGTGGAATATAAATGCATGACAAAGTAATCCTCCTCCCTTGCCAGTAGCCCCTTATGACAACAAATCTGCCATTATCTTTTTTCTCCTTTTCTATCACTATTGGCATTACTTGCAGCTATTAATATAAGTGCTCCCATTTTCCTTTGTCCCAGATATCCCATTGAATAACCACCCTGAAATCCATTCATTTTCAAATTTACATGCTCAGTTCTTTCCAAATATGTCCATTGTAGCATAACTATTTGAACTTGCATTTTAAATATAGTTCACAATTCTTACTTTGTGTATAGCTTTGAGGCCATTCACATTTAAAGATAATATGGAAAGTGTTATCATTATGATAAGCAGTCATTATTTCCATCTGTTATAACAGCTTTGTAAATGTCTAGTTTCAGCTTTTATGTTACATGCAAACACTAATGTTTAGCAGTTTGATCTTTTTTACATTATTTCTTGTCATATCCATTTGAACCTATGTCATGTCTTACAAGACTTTGTGTTTTAATGAAAACCTTCAAAAAAACAGAACCTATTATTTTAATACAAACACACAAAGTTATATACATCTTCAAGTAATGAAGTTTAACCCTCTTATTAGGAACACTTGTCCCAGATTGTCAGCTACACTCACAGCCTTGAACTGACCTGTAATGAAGGTTATCCATGCTAAGATGCATGGTACAGTCTGTGCTTCTACTTACACCAAGTACTGTCTGGTCTTGTCTTATGTTTATTTCTCTCCCAAAGGTAGAAAACAACTTGAATTCTTTCAGAAAACATTACCTGGGATTCATGAAGCTTGCACCAGTTGCAGGCATAGCATCGGCGTTCTAACACGAAATATGGCCGCCAAGTGATTCTGGTACGAGCTGTTTCCATGTGCACTACCTGCGTACGCCACGCCTGCACAACTCCTGGGCCCTGTATGCTAATTACCCCATGTGCAGCAGTGTAGCATGCAAATGAAGGTATGTAGTGATTCAGGAAGTGGTGCAGGCATAGTGTAAGCATGCAGAAATTTAAACCGTAGAAAACGGTTTACATTTTTGCAAACATAAAATCGGCGCCATGACAGCCAACCAAACACATGTATTATATCGTTAATATATGCCAATGGCTAAATATATAGCCATTGGCATAAAAAAACAGGTACAAAATATAAAATTAACATTTAATATATATAGTCACACTATCACGAAGTGGAAGTGCAGGGCAGCGGTGCGCAAAGGGGATCGCAACGAATATATAAAAATATAGAATAAAACTGCAATGAAACACATATCACAATTTCCCCATAATAGTCAATGGCAGGCATGCTACTCCATACTATGGCGCAAGGGTTGTTAAGGGGCAGTGACAGCGTTATGCACAGTAACTAGGAATTAGTAGGCAATGCCATGCAAATTGGAGGAGTAATAGTGAATTGCAGATTCCCCACTGGTGTAAGGATGCACCTCACAGTGTAGCATTATAACACCGAGGTGTGCCCTTGAGATAAAGATGACATCAATAGAAGGGTGTGTTGCCATTGCTGTAAGCATATTGGAGCATTGTTAAACAGGTTTGCCCCTAGCTAGGCAAACTGCAGGATAGGGGTGTGTTGAATTGGCCATAGCTATGCTTAGCTGAGAGTACACAAGGTAACTGAGTATGCATGTGAACGGAGATGAAAATGCGTGTAAACCCGGTGAACGGGTATGCGCGGCGCGCACTGCAGCTGAAACAGAAAGGATATAGGAAAGAAATAAGGAAATCCTGCAGCAGTGAAAATGGAGTACAGATGACTAACACCTAGGAGCCTACAGTGGGCCATTGACAACAGCTAACAAGGCTGCAAGCAGCTACCTGCAGAACAAGGAAGGGGAGGGGCTGTACTGCAAAGAAAACAGTAAAGTGTCAAGCAGAACAAAGCTGATTTGCAGTATATCAGCTACAAGGCACATTTTGACATGACTGGGTAGGGAAAGTACAAAACAAGAAAGACGACAGGTGGATGCATGCCTGATAACGGGAGGGGATCCAGGTTTAAAAGTGAATTAAAGGGCAACAGATTAATCAAGGCAGGCAAGTAGATCTCCACAGTAAAGGCTCCACACTTGTAGTATTCATTGCAAAACCCATAATTGAAACACGCTGCAGCTGGAATAGCTCATACACATCCACTGACATCAGCAGCATCCATAGCACAGTACTGTAAAGTGTGAAAGGACCTCACACACATTTGTGTATTCCCATGCACTCTGCACCAGTGGTGTATACAGATGGTGAACTTTTAGTATGTACATGTTAGGGGCTGCCATAGCTTTGATCCACCAGCATGTGTTGGAGACTGAAGGTGGTGTGGAGGATGATGCACATGACCACCTCAGGCACCAGAAGAGAAGGAGAGTGTTCAGACCCAGGGTAACCTACCAGGGCTACATGATCTGGAGATAGAGCATTACAGGGTTGACAGGGACATCCTACAGCAACTTGTGGATCTGTGCCAGTCACACCTCAGAGCCAGAACAAACAGAGGGGAACCCATCCCAGTGGATACAAAGGTATGTGTAAGCCTGAGAATACTAGCTACAGGTACCTTTCAAAGATCAACTGGGGATATCATGGTGATCTCACAGGCATCAGCATCCAGGGTACTACACCAGTTCCTGGATGCCATGTTACCACATGTCAGTGAGCACATATACTTCCCCTGAATGCAGGAAGAGTTGGCCAGCAATATGCGTCTCTTGCAACGTGTGGCAGAATACCCAGCGGTACTGGGTGCAGTAGACTGCATGCACATACACATCAAGTCACCACTCGGTGAGCAGGGTAGGTGCTACATAAACCACAAGGGATACCCCTCCATCAACTGCCAGGTTGTGTGCAATGCCCAGGGAATTATCATGGATGTGTGTGCTGGCAGCCCTGGAAGCTTTCATGACTCCCACATCTGGCATGCCTCACAGCTGTATCAGTTATTTGGCAGAGGGGACATCCCAAATGGTCACCTGGTGGGGGATGCTGGCTATGCACTGGAACTGTGGATGATGACTATCATCAGAAATGCACACACACCCATGCAGGAATGCCATAATGAGGCACACGCACAAACCAGAATCATCATAGAGCGTGTGTTTGGGATGCTAAAATCACGGTTCCGTTGCTTGGTCATATCTGGTGGAGCCTTGCAGTACTCTCCAGGCATGTGTGCCCACATCTTCATAGTGTGTGCCATGCTATACAGTATGGTCCTGCGGAAACAGCTGCAGCAGGGACAGAATGGTGAAAGCCCTCACAGCCCACCACCATTGCCAATGGCCTCACAGGCACAGAGGTACTCAGACCACGAACACCCTGAGCCAGCCCCAGTAGGCATATGGAGGCATGCCCAGTATGCCTATGCCTTGGCAAAGAGGGAACGTATAGCACACACACACTGACAGTGTAGGCACCTAGGTACTGACACCTTTCTCCACCTGCACACACAGTAAAAATGGATGGCACACACACAAGACTACCTGTAAATTGTCATGTATAGGCAGTCTACTGTGTACATCCAACATAGGCAGCCCTCAGCTATTGCACACAAAACTGCCATTGGCACAAGATAAGTCAACACCTGAGCAGTAAATTAAGCTATCAGCATATGAAGATACTGTATGTATAGATTCATAGGTAGGTAGTTGGCCAACTGCCAGAGGCCATTCATAAGCCCAGTCAAAATGTGTCAGCTTCTGCCACCCCATTGATTCATTAACTGTCCCTCTGTGGAGCAGAGCTAATGGTGTGATCCCTGGGGTGCACCTATTGTTTCCCATCCACTCTTCAAGGTTTCTCTTGCAGAGTGTTAGTGAGGGGCTTTGTATAATGTAGTTAGGGATGTTCTTCCAAAATATTCCAGTTATTGTTGTGGCAAGGTTCAGCTCACTACAGTGTGTGGCTCACTGTGACATGGATTCCTGTAGGTGGAGCATATCCATCAAGCCTGATTTCGACATGGCTGTGTTGGCCAGCAAAGATCATCTCTGGGTAAACGAGATGCCACTGAGTAAATCAGGAGTTTATTCAGTCTAGCTGCATAGGCCATATGTTGGAGGCCAGTATTCCCCTTGGCAAGGTACATTCGTGGACCTCCTAGCTGTTGAAAGTGTCTTCTGAGCTACATCCAACATGGGTTGTTATACCTTATGATGGGACTGATGAGTGATCAGTAAAGGGGCACTATAACCCCAGTATGTCTGGATGGGAATCCTTTAGTAATCAGATGGCCTACATAGAAGGATGTCCTAACTACTTGATTGCCAAAGGGGAGAGCACTATCTACCTTAGACCCCAGATACCCCATTGCTTCATCTGTATTAAAGTGGCTGCCACTTATGTGTTAATATGTGGGTGCTTAATATTCCACAATGGAATGACCATGCAGTTAGTGGCACTTGGCTGGAGGCCATGATGTTGACACCCTGTGATGTTCTCCATGAGGCCCCTTGAGGGATGTGTGCATCAGCTGGACTGTCAGTCATGGCTCCCAGTTCGCAGTCATTGCCAAACATGGTCTGCCGTAGTCCACCTGTGTTTGCCTGTACCTCTGAGACATATATGCCAAACAGTAGGGCTCCCAGGACTGAGTCCTGTGGGACACCAGTCATGACTGGTCAAGAGTTGGACCTGGAGACCGCTAGTCATACCATGTGGGTTCTGTGTGTAAGCCCATTGGCAACCCAGCCTGTGATGTATGGGTGTATGTACAGGCTGGTGTGTTTATCAATAATACTTGAGTGGGGCATGGAGTCAAAAGCCTTGGCGAGGTCCAGGTAGTATGTGTGAAGCCCCTCCCCCATCATCTAACATCCTGGTGACTGTATGTAAGACGTCAAACAGGTTCAGTAGGCATGTACTGCACTCAACCAAGCTGACCTGGGTTGGGTCACGTGTTCGGAGGTTACCAATGTCTTTGTTAATGAGTGCCATGAGGATGCGAACCATACCATTGCAGACCAGGCTAGTCAGGTGTATGGGGTGGTAGTTACTGTGGTCAGTTGTGATTCCACCTTGATGGAGTGGAATAACCATTGCCATGCACCATTGTATGGGCATGTAGCCTGTGGAGAGGCTGAGGTTGGAAAGCTTAATTAGGTGGGGGATCAGGTTGTCTTGTACAGTTTGCAAGATGCAGTCTGGGACAACATCTGCCTCAATTGACACTGTGTTCTGCTGTTAGAGAGGGCCATTTCCACCTGTGTGTCTCTGATGTGCGGGATACTGTACATTTCGGGTAGTGTTGTGGGCTCTTTAAGGGGTGAAGTATGCACTGAATGTATCTGCAAGGATGTTGGCGATATTGGTAGGGTCAGCATATTTTGTGCTATATTTCACCTGCCCAGTGCAAATCTGTGTGTCACCACTTAGATCCTTGACATAGCCAAAGAAGGATTTGTGGTTATCTTTCAAATCCTTGCGTATTCTCCTGCTGATGTTAGCCTTGGATGACGCCATGTGGGACCTACGTATCATACTAATAGTGATCACGGATGACTGCCCTTTGTGGGATTTGCTGTTTGTCTGGAACACTGTCCTACTTCTGTAGTATAGCCTGTTTATTGCAGAGGTCCACTAGACTGGTGTCCTTGTCTAGGAGGAGTGAGACTTGGTTTACCAGTGATGGCACAATCCATACATCTGTGTAGGTGTTTACAGACTGCATTTGTAAATCTGTCTGTATCTTGAGCAGTGTTTCCCCTTAGTGTGGGGGCTGTGAAACCTTCCACCCGTCACTAGTAGTGTAAATTTAGCTGTGGGAAAGGTATACACTGTGGTATCCATGGGTGGGGGAGATGCTTGGGTGTGGAAACAGTGAATAGTGCATGGTCAGATCTAACCAGTGACCGGTTAACCTCCACTGTGGTGCACCTGTTGCCCATGTTGGTGATGACCACTTCTAGTAGTTTCCACCCCTCGTTATGGAGGTTACCACCTGATACAGGGCATATGAGGTGATAAATTCCAGGAAGTGCTGGGCCTGGAAGTGAGTACTGGAGTAAGTTTCCCAGTTAATGGTATGGTAGTTGACATCGACCAATGCCAGGGTATGCGTTAGGACTGTCATGTTCTCCACTGTCTCCAGGTAGGTGGAGTAGTGGTCCTGGGTCATGGAGGGTGGTCCATAGCAGGCCACAGTTTACATTGTAGTTGTGGCTGATGTTAGCTGCACATGGATGATGTCAGAGGTATCATGCTGCCCCACTAACTTGGAGGTGTAGGTATGCCTGTTGAATATGGATACAGCCCCTCCATGTATGTGTCAGTCCATGTTCTGTGGCTGAAATGTGTGGTATGGGTTGTAGTCTGGTAGTGCTGGTGTGCTCTCAGGAGCCTTAAGACAGATCTCAGTTACTGCACAGATGTTGATGTCCATCCTGAGGAGTGCTGTGAGTGCATGCATGTTGTGATCACAACCCCTGATGTTTAAAAGCATAACCATCATTGAATCTGCTATTGTGCCATTTATGGAGCTGGTATTCACCTTTGAGACTTTCATAAATAAGGCACCATGGGGGCACTAATAGCCTTGGCCAGTATTGCAAAGCCTAAGGCTGACACATAGGCTGGTATGGTATCGTTGCATGCATGTTCCCCATCTGTGCTTGTTTTTCATCTCCTGTAGGTAACCTACTGGTAAGCAACAGAAAGCCTTAAACTTGTACTAGTCTTCTAGCTTTCAAGATAGGCTTTTGGAGTGACTAAGTATTGGTGTTCTGTATGTTCTTGCTGTACTTGACTGTTTCCTGACTACATGGTGATTTCTCACTGTATATTGTGATCTGAAGGTCTTTTTTATTCACATATTATGGCTGTGATGGCCTGCACTTTAGAGGTTCACAGATAGCCTACTACCTATCTGCTCAAGGGCAGTTAGAAGCATAGCAACAGTGTGTTGGCTTTCTCTGCACCATTGACGAAGTAACTGAGCCTCTGTCAAGCATAGCCACTGAAGCAATTCCAGAGTTGCTGGAAGCTGTTGAAGACTGGGGTTGTGGAGGGTGATAGGGGCACTTAGTGATCTAAAGAGGGCATGTTAATGTGACAATTCAATACCATTCAATTCCTCCAACAGGTTTCGCAGCTGTCAAACTGGACAGGCTCCCCCACCCCCTGGCTGTATGGTTCTGGGACACATGATCCCAGGGGTGTATATTCTGTTACCCATTCACACAACAAGGTTTCCCTTAAAGTGTGTCAGTGAGGGGTTATGCCTAATGTAGTTAGAAATGTAATGTATTGTCTCACAGTACATTTGTTATATGTTGTTATTTCAAGAGTATGTGAAGCTCAGTGAGTTTGGAGGCCTCCGCCCTTTGCTTAGCCTAGCTTACATGTAGAAATCATCTAAATAGGTGGAAGCAACATTAATGTCAATGGTGTAATGGTTACTGCATCTGCATAGTATCTGTGCATTCGAGGTTCCAATCCCGATAAAGGCAGGGATGTTTATCATGTTCAGAAGTATACCTTAACCACAGCTTGCATATATAGGTAGTAATCGTCTGTATAATAAACATTCGAAACACCCATATAAACCCATGTGTGCTGGAGAGTACAGTCAGCAGAGAACATAATGTTATGTCAGCACATAGTGAGATGTTACTTCACTGACATGTACATATCCAGCGTAGTTAGTGGATGTGGCCGTGTTTGCGCACACAGGTTATACGTTACAAAGTTTGTTTAACTGTGTTTAACCGCTGCTATAATGTCACACAAATACTTTTAAACATGCTTACAACTGCTTAAATGAGCCTTATTCTGGAGTAAAAAACATTTGTAAAGCATCGCAGGTGTTGAACCCTGGACCATGCACACTATAGTCATGGGACTTACCACTAAGCCATCTTAGGTGTATACATGTTTCACGGCCTTGAGACTACACCTTATACCATATGCATTTCACTGTAATGATTACAAATGGGACAGTCACTTTGTGTACATATGTACAGTACATTGTAATGTACTGTAGTTTGTGAACCAACACATTCCTGTCTACATATGTATTCTGTTACAAAATATATATATATATATATATATATATATATATATATAAATGTCAGTGATGTCTGCACATATATATTATACAGTTACATCAATAGCCATATATATAAACATCTATGAACACACTTTGTGGCACACAAGCACTCCAAAGGAATCGGAGTGTACACAAAACACATGCAGCTCTAGTATTATAACAATTAATATTAACCTAATTTACCATAGAAGGGGTGGTTGTTGTGTATGTGAAGATTGGGGTGGGGGTGAATGATGGGTAATGCAATCATGCATCAAGGAGGGCCTGGGTCGGATGTCCAATAAGTGAACTGGAGAGGTATACATGGAGTATGGGGACAATATAAAAAGGACACAAAACAAGAACTTTTCTCATTCATAATACACCCTGTCATGTCACATTGCAACACCTAATTTCACAAACATATGAACATTAACATGTATCAGACATATGTACACTAACTGACTGTCACATTTGTTTTCAGTAGTGAGGAATGCCTGTAGTAAAATGTATATTCTAAACACCATAACATTTGTACATATCTCAAATGCCTTAGTGGTAAAGTCATTCACTGTGGTGTTCATTGTCCCGGGTTCAAGACCTGCAAGAGCTGTTCTGAGTGCCAGAATAAGGGCTGTTGGATGCAGGTGGATTAAAGCACTCTTAAGCAGTTGTAAGCAGGTTTCCACGGGTTTGCTCGATGGTAAGCATTGCTGAAACACGGTAAATGGAAAAGCGCTTCACAGGTTTAACCTTTGCTTATCATTGTGCACACCATGGGCAAACCTGCTTACAACCGCGTAAATGTGTGTTATTCACACTTTCCCTGCCAGTGCCTATTCTGAGAGGTAAAATAATAATACCTTTCAGGATTAGAACCCGCGACCATGTACTCCATCCTCAGAGTAACCTAACACTAAGCTACCTGAGATGTACCTATCCCAGTTGTGTATGCAGACAGGTTAAAACACAAAAGGGAGGAATATGTTGAAATAGGACAACCTACCATGTACCCAATTAAAGGCATATGCTCATATATATATATATATATATATATATATATATATATATATATATATATATATATATAGGGAGAGAGAGAGAGATACATAGAGACATGTCGATATATACAGGTCTACATATATATGTAGATATATAGATAGGTTAAAAACATCTACACATCTATGGAGGTACAGATAAACGTATGCAATAATATATATATATATATATATATATATATATATATATATATATATATATATATATATATATATATATACACACACACACACACACATATATATATATATATATATATATATATATATATATATATATATATATATATATATATATATATATATATATATATATACACATACATACATACATGTCTGTAGACAGCATCCGAAGTATTCATATCTGAGTATAACATGGACCATAGCAATTACACATTCCACCCCCCCAAACAGTATGAACATAACATATGAAGACTATATGCCAATACACTGTTATAAATATGTTCTATGGACACAGTCACCAACACAACTGCAATGACTGCAAATATCCATGACAGAAATACACAGACAGCTTTCATTTTGCAAAACTTTATTACATGCCGATGTATTGCCAAAAGGATTCAGGGACTAACAGTACCTGCATGCTATACAGGAAGCATTTAACAGTGCCTTAATGAATCAGCCTGCAATTACCATAGTATTAGTCCACTAAGGGATAGGTGTTCACATAGGGGAAAGAACACCCACACACATATAGACGTTGTATAAAAGGGGTTCCTACACACCTGCATGTGCTATGTACACCCACCAACATCTACCCCACAACCAAAATAATTACATCAATACATACTGTCATACCATAACCAATTATTCAACTACTGTACAACATCTGCTGAAACATTAACATACCTTAACACAGACACACTAGCATGGCCCTATGTGAAATAGTTGCTGTTATCCAATTGAACAGCTGCTGATGTAACAGGGTTTGTATGAACTAATCCGGTTTCAGAGGGTTGAAAGGTTCATACACCAGGAAGTGTTACTGGGTACTGATTATCAGCACAGTATGATACACAGTAACACCAAACTAAATATGTCTGGTAAGCACACTGTAAGCCCCCTAACATTATATGCATGCATAGCTATGCAGCCTTGAGCTGGTCAAACAACCTGGCCAGACTGAAACATATGCAGAAGTATTAGGTATAGACAAACCCTGCACAAGTTGCAATGTTCGGAAATATAACAGCAGTACTCACATTTAGACCAAATCCTCTAGGGATTACACACAATATATTACTGTTCATCTCCATACAGCTGTTGCAATAGATTCCAAACAACACTTCCATGCTGTCTTCCTCACAAGTAAGGCAAAGGGACAATGCCCAAGTGGAGTACTCAGTTATACTCCACTGTAGCCATGGTATTGGCTAAGGCAGTAGCAGCACAGCATGTAATGATGTGCATGTAATTAGCTACTTAGGAACACCAATTGGTTATCGGGATAGCACATGTTACTGATCTGTAACTATAAAAGGTTGCCTTGTCACACATTCAAACCATCTGTATCTACCTGTAGGACAGTACAAAACACCGAAAGATGAACTGAAAACGAGTATTATACTAGTCAATAACACCTCCAATTACTAAGAAGGTATGTATAACATGTAGTATGTCTGTGTATGTAGTACCTGTTCTGTAAGAATTACAGTGTAATCAATGCATATAGTGGAAATAGCTATATTGTAGTGAGGTATTGTTGAGCAGTAGTAATGCTTGTAGTATTCTGTGTGTGTACTGCTGTAGGTCACAAGGCAAACTCTGCATGCACCACAAGGGATGATATGGGTTTGGAACCCACCAATTCACTTCCAGCCACTGTCAGTGCCTGGATTGGTCCAACAAGTATGTGCTATAACAGGGGATAGTATATGTCGATATATTGTAACAGTCGACATATGTATGGGTGTATAAGTAAGATGAACATGTTAAAGGTGGGCTTACCATGCAAATACGGTGTGCATTGTGGGATATTGTGCCAATAACTGTGTAATGTACAGTATTTTAGGCAGATCTGTATTCTATTCTACATAGCAGTTCTGTTATGTTATGCAAACAGTAGTTATGTCTTTTGGCAATTACAATACTCAATAACAGGATACATATCACTTGTATTCATCTGACAGTTTAGCAGTATGATAGCAAAGATAATTGGAAGAGCCAGGTAACTATCCATGCACATAACACATGTAATATCCACCTCTCTAGTATCGTTTGCAAGCAATAAGAGCTGTGCATGTGTACATGTTATGCAAATGTGTAGTGACCCTTGTTACAGGGCTGGACCTCTCTAGTATCATTTGCAAGCAATAAGAGCTGTGCATGTGTACATGTTATGCAAATGTGTAGTGACCCTTGTTACAGGGCTGGACCTCTCTAGTATCATTTGCAAGCAATAAGAGCTGTGCATGTGTACATGGTATGCACATGTGTAGTGACCCTTGTTACAGGGCCAGACTTCTCTAGTATCATTTGCAAGCAGTAACAGCTGTGCATGTGTACTTATTATGCAAATGTGTAGTGACCTTTGTTACAGGACTGGGCCAAATGGCTATGTGCAGACCTACATAGAGTGGATATTGAGAGTAGACACACACTGGTTGAACTACCAGGTTTGTGTAGCCCAACCTCTCATTGCCAACCTAACAGCTGCTTGCACATACTGTATGTAAGGTAGTGCACAGTACTGAAAATGAAACAGGTTGCATATCATCTTTAACTCCAGTGTAACATCTGCAGTAGGAGTATAAGATGTAGGTGATGGCTGCCCATGTGTAATAGCTGCTTCATAGGTGATGGCTTACATGATCTGATTATATCCTGATCATGTTGATAGTGGCATCAGAGTCTATTGATACATGACTCTGTTTGGAGAGTGGGTGTCTGTGCCTAACAGAGCTCATGGTCCTGGTGGATATGCGAGTATATACCCAGAGAAGGAAACAGACCTGTAGACATTTGCATCATCTATAATCAACTAACAGGATGTGATGTGCTCCTCAGAGGAGAATTGCTGCTAAAGGTAGCTACAATGTTTCTGTAATAGCCAGTGTTGTCACGTCCATAACACAAATATTTACATGTGAGCATCACTGTCTAAAACATCTTCATAAGCAATACGTAAACTAAATACAGTACTTGGTATTTGTAGTACTGAATGCTCATACAGGCATGACCACTAGTCGGCTACTGGTGTTTACTAATGTCATCTTTGTGTATGTGGACATTCTGGGGGAATGCAATCTCTACACCATGTACACTGCCAAACCCACCTAACACCACACCCCATGCATTGTTTGGGATGCAGCTGCAGGGGTGAGCTGGAAGGCAGCCCAGTCTACAGCCATGACTGGCTGGACAGTCATGAGGTGTAGGTTAACACATGCATCCCATCAACACAACCAACACATACCCTTACCAGAACACAGTAAGGACACCCACACACACTACCAGAAGTTACACACATTCACAGATGCTTTTAAGTATCTGCCCAAACAAGTGACCTCCCAAGCTGGAAGAGAGAGACACCAAAATACACAAACTGTATGACATAGTTTGCATAATTGTGCCACACCTCAGAACACGTGGTTGGAAACATGCCCAACAGTATTCATTTGTGAATGCAAACCCTAGCACTATGTTATACGAGGGCATACATCAGCTGCCTGTCTGCCATGATTAGCCACGTACCCATACACTCAGACGACCTTTTGAACTATACACATGGCTCTGGCATATTCCATGTTGTTGTGCAGGACCTGTGATGCAGTAGCCTGGACTGCATGGAAACACATGTAGGAACTGTCAGGTCTTGTAGCCCATGCAGGTATGTCCCAGGGCCTGGGTAGCATTCTGCCATTGGCCAGAATGATACTGCAGTACAGGGACAAAAGGATTGTATTCCATAATTGTCTAGTGTAGTGGTGCAAGTCAAAGGGTATCCAGTATCTGTCATGTTTGACAGACCATGATGCTTTGCCAGATAGGGTCTGCACCTGTCACCCCTGGGAGTCTGGATACTGCCTAGGCCTCATGCTTCCCCTGTAGTGCCTTCATCATGCACAGTTCAAGTGAAGGTCCACTGCTGTTACAGGGACAGCCAAGCAATAAACTGCGGGTCTCGCTACACAATGATACATGTGAGAAACTCTATATAGACACAAATATGTCAATCTCTAACATGGAGAACATATCTGTGCAGTAGCTGAGACATGTTTCAATGCTCCGGAGGGCACACCTGCATGACCGTATTATAACATATACCTCACCTCTTACCCATTATCCTTTATTGGAACACATGGGCAGCAGGTGTGTCCATATTCCTGAAGGATATGTACACCCCCCATGCTAGTTGCACTTGCATAACTTCAGATGCATTAAGCTGAGGAACTACCTTTGTGCCAAAGTGGAATTCAAATTGCACCTTGCGACAGATCACCGACCATGCCGCGGATTTCCCAACTGTCGTAATGTGCTGTAATGGGGAAGATTAGGTCTGAGACAGAACCATAATAATGGCTACTCTCAAGTATTCCATTATGAACTGGGAAGACTCCTCATGTACCAACACCTGCGCTCAATGCATGTTGGATTTCATCAACCCCAATGACCTGGATCACAGTAGTCACACAAACAGGGCTAACAGTATGCTACACATAGTCAGTCTCCAATGCCAATGTTATGTTTCCTAAGAGCAGAGTGGTGACTGTCAAGGGACCCATGCAGATGGACAATGCATGTGCAAATGCTGAATCCTACACAAATAAACCTTAAGCCATCACATACGTGCAGTGATTGTGCTATTGAAACAGAACCAGGATTCAACCAAACACAAACAGGAAGGCAAACTGGTAGTACCATGCTTTAAACTGTACCACAGAAGGTAGTAACTGTTGCAAGAATGAACACACATGAGTGTAGGTGATCCCTGGTCAGCCTCAGTAAGATGCAGATACACCATATAAAACCACACAAAGCTACTGTGAAACTAATCAGCCACATATTATGAGGCCAAGCACAGAGCATTCTATAGATGTGTCATTAATCGTAAGGGCAATGACAAGACCTGCCGTGCTGCACAGCACTATGGAATGGGAAGTACTGCGCCTACAGAAATAGCACCTGTCCATCTAGATAGGGTCTTGGAGAACCTAAACCCACTCCCACCTCCCCCTCCCAACAGGTACACTTAGTAATATATCCATGTGCACTACACGGCCCCTGTAATAATGACTATGCAGGTACAAGCTGCACTCTTTAAAGCCATACATACAGCTTTCATGGGCCCTTTAAACATCCCAGGGTGTATTCTACACAAATGTAAGGAGCAATCAGCTATCTACATACACATCATGTTCAATCATAACTCCATGTCAGACTGTGTACACACCAAATAGTGCACAGTAACAGTTATCTCACCCCCAAAGGGGAAGACATCATTGATAATGGGAAATAGTGCACAACTACCCAGCTGAGTCTGGTCTGTAAGGCCATGCACCATGATCAACGTATCTGATGTACTCAGTACAGATGTAGATGTACTCAGTACAGATGTAGATGACAGTAGGGTTGATTCACACTGCATGTCATGAACTTGCCAGGTCGTAGGACACCATCACCCATACTGTGTTCCAGCTACACTGAGTAAACTGGGTGGTATATTCCTATGTCACAGGAGTGGTTGGCACCTGGACTGCTGGCAGAACCAACACTACAGAAGGTGTCTGACTAATAAATGCACATCAAACCAGTGCCAGCCACAGTAATACAGGGTTCATTCCTGGTACTCCCCTCTTTGTTATCTATACCACACAGACTAACACAGAAGGCATCAGCCTATTGATGTTTGCAAATGACTGTGAACTAGGAGCAATAGTTGACTCAATGTGTGTTGCATTCAACATACAGAAGGGCCTTAGTGTGTCAGATGTGTGGTGTGTGATGTATGGCCACAATCTGACAGCTAAGTATTGCATTGTCATCCCCTGTGTTACAAACCCTGTACCCATGAACTACCACCTAGGCAGCGGTCAACATAATGGCAACTGTGTGTATGGGATGCAGCTGGACAGTACACTTTCTTTTGATAGTTACTTCACAACACCAGAAAGGTAGTCATATGTGGCACCCCTAACCATGACAGGGTGCCATCCAGGAATATAGAGATAATTGCTCAGCCATATTCAACACACATGTGACCCTTAATAGATCACATATTTCCTTTAAGGGTTATTGCCCATGTGTAGATGTCCTACACTGCCCTTCCCAATCCCTAGCTGCACTATGTAGCATGCAGCCTACCCTGAATAAAGCCATGTCCAACACAGAGGTGTTGGCCATGCTACACTTAACACATCCTGATCCCAAATAAACACATACTTCATGGACATCCACCTTTCGAGTACAAGGATCACAACATGCTTGACAGATCTCTATCCCATACACTTAACATACTCTTGCCATAATGTGCATCCCTGTCCAGCGAAGCTGCACATTGCCCCTCTCTGTGACATGGAGTGATGACCTCATGCCAAATATATCAGTAACCCTGTGAATCAGTTCTGTGGCTCTGCTTGAACTGGCCACTGAAACTTACCTGTCTGTTGCCTACAACTAGGTAACCTGTCTGCCTTGGTTCATAAATGGCCCAGGGCATTTAGCCTACTAGATCATTATGACCATACATGCTATAGTTGATATCCAACCCTGCAAATACCATCAGGCTAGCTATTGTCCCATGTGTTACACATGTGCAACGCAGGCAATACATGGCAGAATGCTACACAGCTGTACAGTGCCATGTAGATGTATATGGCAAAACACATACATGCTTGCAAGTCTGCAAGGTCACAGGTCATGTCCCTAATGACTATGTATGACTATATATGTGACATATACACAGCATTAAGGTCGATTGCAGTAATGTGAACACATCTAGGCATGTGCTGATAGGTAAAGACACCAGTACATGCAAACAGACATGCCCACATCAAGACAACATCCACATGGAGTATGAGCAATGTCATCACATGACACACACATATATGTCTTTAACATCACATCATCAGTAAGTGTCAAATGTGTGTGAATTATACATGTCAGTGGTGTTAGTGTCATGTAGATTTGCAAAGACTTATGTGTAATCTTAATAAATGTGATACACATGTATGTTCAGCTGTACTTCTGTACTTCTCTGTGAGTTACTGTGATCTGTCTCCATCATTATGTCCTCCAGGCATGCCATGTAGCAGGCTGCCAGCATACAGCTGCTTGGAGGATGAGGTCCTCGTCCCATACCTCCTCGACAACCATACAACACTCTTCAGCCATGTGCCACAGGTGCACAGCAGCAGGATGCCCTGTGGGAGGAACTCTGCAAGAGGGTAAATGATGCTGGCGGTCACAATCGCACCTATCAGCAGGTGCGCTGACACTGCACTGACCTCATAAGATGGGAGAAACAGAGTGCTAATGCAATCGCCAGGGAACAAGGTGCAATAGGTAAGGGGGCTACTCACCCAGCCCCCACTCACACATACCGAGGAGCTACTGGCCAACCTGGGGACACCTGCAGACCTCCATCCACAAGCTTTAGCTGGTATTGTGGAGGTGGGTGTCTCTCAACCACTGAGACTGGAGTTGCCTGGTAAGTCAGTACTGCACACATAACACAACTATATTTCACATAGTTACATGTGTTACAGTACAATATGTAATGTAACATCATATGCAAGGCATGTATGCACACATAACATACTATAGTCTGCTACTCTATGTATGCACAGATGTGCATACTCCATAGTATAGTGCATTGTACTGGCTTATGTGCTAACATAGACATTGCACCCTGTAGCTATCTGCAGGTGTGGATAATGATCTTACTGCTGTGACACTCCTTTTTAGGTACCTCTGGCATTGTGCAGCGACAGCAGTCTGTGACAGGTGAGATTGTTATTATTTACCAGGCTGGCTTGGTAATGTACGGATCATAGTAATTGCATGCTATCTGCCATAACACACGTACACATAATGTATGGTGGTCCTGTTAATAGACACTGGTCAGACCTGCAGTGCATCACAGTGGTTACCCATGTGAAACAATGGAAGACTATATGAAACACCTACACTAAACCTTCCAAACTGTCATTGCCAGATGTGTGGACAACAGTGAATACAATGGTGGAGGTGTGTTTCACTGTAGGGACAGGTACTACATATCAGCATTACACATGTTGGGAATACGAACAGTACTGTACAGAGAGCATATGTGTGCACACACTCTAAATGTGTTGGAGCTGGAGTATGACCGGCCCACAGGATACACCCTTGTGGATTATACCCTTGCTGTGAATGTCACACAATGTCATGTGCTATCTGACATGTCCATGACATGTAGTGGGCTGACTGCAACACTGTTCAACTATCCTGCAAAACATGATTTCTCACATCCCATACATACCACCCTTTGTCTGCATAACCCTGTCCTCAGTGGAGCATATGACATCTATGGGTGTATGTCATATGGGATAACACTGACATGTGAAATAAGATGGCCATTACAACCATTGGACAGAACATGTGTACACATGGCCATGGAGGATGGCCAAGAACGTAAAGCAACACACACACAGTAGAAGTGATGTACATGTGTGTACACCTTGTTGTACATTGGCTCGACACAATACAACTATGGCCTTTGTGTAATGGTGATATTGCAGATGTGAAACACTAAACATCATACAGGCCTGTGCACAGCTTGTGTAGGCATAACATGAAACCACCACATAACATGTCTTGAACATCTTGAGTGTGTCACGACATGAAAGCATTCACCTATACAGTATTGAAATACATACATGTGTTGCACAACGTACACATACAACCACATCAGGCCACAGATACAGTACATTCACCTTGCAGGTGTCAGACATCACTGTCATGCCTGCTCCTCAAGTGTGTGAGGTACACAGATGGCATGTGGGACATAGAGTACTGCTAAGTTAGCCATGTGTGGGCATAGTTACCAGGCATCAGTAATATGGTTGCAGATGTGCAGGAATGTCATCTGTATACCCTTCTTTGACCTGTGTCACACATTCCACATTAGGGTTTAGTGTGTGTACACCATAGGGATGTGGGCCACATTCCACATTAGATATGTATTGTGTGTGAACATAGTCATGGCTCTGAACTGTGTCAGTAGCTCACACTGTATAGCAATTGTGAAGCCACATGATGCCCTGCAATGGCTATGCACATCAGCTCAATGTGCAGTATGTTACTGCATATATGTAGGGCAGACAGACAACATTGCATCAGCTGAAGGCCCATGTTAGTATATCATGTCCCTGCATCAGGACACCATTACCGTACTGTAGATTGGAAAGGACACCATTGTGTTACACATGTATGCATGTCATTTCAACATGTCAGCAGAAGACATGTCATACATGTGATTGGCAAGGTCATACGCCACACAGCAGGCCAGTGTACTGTAAACCTGTGCTGGTCTGTGGCATGATTGCAAAGTAGGGACAGCCATGTCAAACGTGTGTACAGCCACATGCACAATGTCTAGACTCAGCTCAGGGGTAGGCAGAATAATGTTGAACAGACATGCACTGCTTTGGGGAAACTATGCAAGCTAGGGCTAAAGCAAACATAGTATGCAGTTGACATATCCTTCTGCTCATGTCCTCACACATAGGGGTGGTGGCCAGCACAAAGCATCAGTGGCAGATGTACAAAGGTCAGCGATGGTCTGTTAACATGTGGTGTATGTTACACACACCATGGCAATGTGGTGCAATGGTGCAAAGTGCATGCATTGTGTTGCAGGTATGGCGCATAGGCTACTAACACAAATGGTGCAATACAGGTATGTATGTATGCTAACCACCACTATAATTGTGTAAGGTGCATGCTGTCTGCTGTAACACATGCATGCTGTTGTGTGCAACTCAGGGATGTATGATAACTACCACTATAATTGTCTAAGCTGAAACTATAATTGTCTAAGCTGAATGCCATCTCCCATATAACCTGCATATAGCGTGTGTGTCTGTGTGTTCATGTCTGTCTGTGTGTGTCTGTGTCTGGTATAACTTGTAATGTACAGTTCTTGTCTTCCCCTCACAGGTGTTGATGTAGGTGCATTGCCGTCCTGTGGTCCACCTGATGTTAGTGTCCCCACAGACTCTAGCAGTGATGATGACAGTATGATTGAAAGACAGGCAAGGTTGTCAGGGGCTGAATCTGTGCCATTGGTTGCCATTCCACTTGTATCCCCCTCATCCTCGCACACAGTTCCCCTGCCTACACATACCCCATCACCACTGACCATAGAGGAAGGACAGTTGGGTGGTAGCATGGAACAGGGAAGTGTGGTGACTATGGAAGATGTGCCTGCACACTATGATCCCAGTCAACTGACTGGTGATGTCCCACACAGGCATGTGCCTAGTGCTGCTCGTAGGAGGACCACTGGCCAACATGCCCCTGCGAGACATAGCACATCAGCTGGAGTCACCAGATGCATGTTTTGGGCTGTAATGGAGGCACAGACATGTGCTGAATGGCACAACAGAGAAGGTCTGAAGCTTCAGAGGGCTGCTGTCCATTCATTAACTGTACAGGTAGTCGGAATGACCTAAGATAGAGGACATCGGCAGGGATACTACAGTACAATGAGTGTATGTGGGGAGGGGGGGGGTCCACCAGTTGGCTATGTAACAACAGGTGACACCCCAGGGTGTACATGTTAACAGGTGGTTAGAATGCCTTTCTAGAATTGATGATATCAACAGGGATACTAGATTGCATTGAGTGGATAGGGGGAGGGGGCATTAATATTTCACTATGGTAAAATACAGCCTCACTCCAGGGACCGGGCAGCCATACACACACACACTGTGGCATTCACAAAGATATACACCTATGTCACACACATACAGACACTTTACATGTGTGAGGTTTAACCACCTGCCTATGCCTTTCTTTCTACACTTCACGCTGTACTGGTGTCAACAACAGTGTTCAGGAGAGTGAAAACATGTGGGAAGTATTCCCAACTATACATGACATATATGGACACACACACACATGTGCCAGTACTGTGAATCAAACAGCTGCCTATCTCATGATAGGTATTACAGAAGTACAGCACTATCACATTCGCTACACAGCTTACTGACTCTTTCTTTTGCCAACTGTGCTGATGTATGCAAAATATATGCACAGGGGAGGTATTACTGTTACAGGTGTCATGAGGTTTTCCTTCAGCATCACCCTTACTGCATTCTACATTGTCTGTCTTCCAATTCAGTTAACAAAACCTGACCTTTAGGGTCATTGTAGGAATGGTTGTAACACACCAGTGAGCTGTCCTCAGTAATCACTTATCTGCAAAGAAGCCCCACCACTTAGTAGTCATGTCCAAACATCTGTCCAAACCTCATGTACGGCTTACTGTACTTAGAGCATATCACCATATACAGTTGCCAATGTTGGGGCTGTATTGCAACAACATGATGTACTAAGACAACAGTCACCTTCAGACATCAGACACTGCACTCACATGGAATCTACACAAACATCAATACACATACACATATGCGGTCTATATCAGTAAGTGCACTAGCAGGTCAAGAGGATACATTCCACAACTTCCCCATGGCATGTGTGAAACATAGCCGAGCATTACACCATAATGGATGTTGTATTCATGTACTGGTAGGACATCACCACCTTCACCAAGTAGCCAAGTGTACATATATGACAACAGAACATATCAGTGAGACACACACAGCATTATTCCATGTCATGCTCCTACAAACTGTTACTTGACAGTGCCTTGGTGAAGCCAGGGCACTGTAATGGTCAACAGTGAGCACATCATATTTGCCACACACACCTCATGTTTACTGGAAGAGTGCCAGCAATGTGCTCTGTTAGAGCTAGGCAGTACACTCATTCAAGCATGTGCGAGGTCTGTGGCTTGTAAACATCTCACCCCAGCATGTACTGGGTATTGTGGTACTAAGGCTAATGTCTAGACAGCACACAGCATACATGGCTTGCAATTGTTGACATGGGGGATATGTAGGAGCTGTGGCCACACATGGCTGTACATGTCATGAACATATTATCTGTGACTACTTAGGAACATGCAGAGCTGGATTTCCCTGAGTCTGTCAATACAGGCCTTGTGTAGGTCCTATGATCCTGTTATTTGGGTGTGTTTGTAGGCATTGCATTAGGTGGACATGTTTAATGACATACATGCCACATGGGGTGTTGTATGATATGATAGGTGTCATAGGTGACCAGTAGAGAGGGAGTATTACCTCTGTTAACATAGATATCAAACCTTATCTACTGTTAGCATGCTATCTGCCATGTGCATGTGTGTAATGACAGTAGCCACCTGTATGTAGAAAGGATAATGAAAGCTATGATAATGTCATTTATGTTGTATGAGTGTGGGATGTACACATCCAGGGCAGGTACAGTTAGGTCATATGCAACCATGAGGGTGTTGTTTACTGGTGTACAGCAACAGTCAACTGTGTTAATGCTGACAACATCAGAGGGACCCTGGTATGTGTACAACTGAGCTGGTTACAAACAGTGGTATTATTGCATTGCATAACACATTATGCAGTTGTGTCTGTACATGGGTACTTTGCACAGTTGATGTAGGCCTAGGTACAGTCCACCAATCGAGGGTTATCTGGTGGTCTACCATACTATGTCATATCACATATGGATGTGTGTTGGTAGTCTTGGGACAAGGTGGTGGATGTATATGAGGATAAAACCTAGAATGCAGCATTTGCCACTGTTACCTGTACCTGACTCATCTGTGATGAGTTATGTTGGAGTAGTGGTCTTTACATGTGAGTAACCTTTATGAATATGTGGGCATCACCACCTGAAATGATCCATACCACTGTTATGGCCCACATGTCTGGATCTGAGTTATATGGTAGTAGTGCAATTGTGCACTACAGAGCCTTTAGCCAGGTGTTCCTCACTGCACAGATGTCAGTATTCCCCATTGTAGGTTCTAAATTGAGCAAATGAATTACTAAAGCCACACATCTAGCACTGGTTAACATAAGCATCCAATGCAATTGTCTTGTAGGTTTCAGGGTGTTACTTCTGGGTGTCGGACATTTGCCTTGGAATGCGGCTATATGGGTAAATACGACCTAGGTATTATCCACACACACGTGAAACATGGATGCATGTGCTCTGTGTTGAAGGCTTGTCATTCAGTCATGACAGCCCGGAATGACAGACACTGGACAACCTCATAATAACAGCAGGACATTGGCTCATTGTTTTGGTCTAGCAGTTGCCACTCATACCATGACATCACTGCGAGTGGCAGTAATGTGCTTGGTAGCAAGTGCCTCATGTAAGGTGACAGACAGCAGCAGAAATTGTGTATATGACCAATGTGAGTTATACTTAGGGTAGCAGTCCTGCTAATAATGACAACTACTAACACAGCCGGGAGAGGTCATCTTGACACCTGCACCTCAGTACCATTACACAATGTGGCTCACACATTATGCTTGCACATGCCACTGTTCCACATATAATGCCACTGTCCACAACCTGCTATCAATGTATGCCTTTCAGGGCAGCAAGGTGTGTGACACATGCTGTAAGTAGCATCCGCCTGTGTGTCCCAGGTAACCTATTGTCTGTCACGTCCACACATGCATGAATGTGTATACTTAACATATATATGTCAGTACTTCATGTACATGTATGCATGTGTATCATACAGCACAGACACATATATATTATTTATGGGTCACATACAGGTATCAGCTAGTAAATCAGTATGATGGGCATATATACTGACAGGTAAGATGTACATAGCTATAAACCTGTGTGTTTACAATAGGAGCCCATTACAACATGTTCTCTACATGTAAGTGTATGAGCATGCACACTGTGGCCTTCTGTGGTTAGAATCGGAGTGCATCCCAAACAGCCCTGTGCTACTAAGTGTATGAGCGTACCCACTGCCACCTTGTGTAATTTGAGTCGGTGCATCCAACAAGCCCTTTGTTACTAAGTGTATGAGCATGCCCAGTATAACCTTGTGTAGTTGTATTCATAGTGCATCCCAAACGGCCCTGTGCTACTAAGTGTATGAGCATGCCCACTGTAACCCTGTATAGTGATAGTAGTTGTCCATTCCACAGATGGGCATACTCCAGTTCAGGTTCCTGTTGTGCTACAACTATACCTCTCAGGCCTACCTGTGTACTACCTGCAGATGATGTGTCTTGTTTGTGCATACATGGACACCTACTTTAAACGCACAGGGTTACAGCTATGTACTTCATGACTGTCAGTCTCCCTGTTGTTGTCCTCAATCTTAGAAGGGCATTCTGACTGCCTTGGAATGTGTAATCTTTGTGGCATGTCTCATAACTGCGTAGTACTATAATAGTGATCTGTAGATAGGCAGGAGTTCTGATCCCACCACTGGCAACTGTGAGCGTGTGTTTGTGTGTGTGACAGCAAATGCCTGAATGGGTGTGTCAGCAAATGGCTGAGTGTGTTTGTGTGTGTGCCTCAGCAAATGCCTGAGTGTGTGTCAGCAAATGGCTGAGTGTGGTTGTGTGTGTATTTGTGTCTGCATCCTGTCATGACAGCGGGTTTTGCTGCATTCCAAAGAGAAACAACCTTTTGCACTGGCCTTTATCCTTGTCAACTGCTAAACCTCTCTCTTCCCCCCTCCCCACCACAAGTAATCAGTCCTGTAATGTCACCCAACTCAGAAGTGGAATCAGAGTAAGTGTAATTGTATGTGCTCTGTGGCACATACCCCAACTGCATGCCACTGTACTAGTTACCTTTACGTAGGCAAGACGTGTATGCACAATACTGGCAAGTGTCTGCGTGTTTGTGTGTGTGACTACCCTGTAGCCAGGCATACACATGTGTAATGTCTTTTAGCACATCATGGTAGCAATCTGTGGCGACCCGTGTCTACAAAGTATTACATAGGAATGGTAAAGAATATACAGTCAAGCACGACTACAGTTGGGTATGTTATATTCCTGTGCCACTGTCAAGCAGTGACACAGAAGTGGTCACCGGGGGTGTAAGTCCATACCCATCATTCCCCCACCCTAACTCCACAATCCCTGGGGTAGATTACATTAGCCATCATTCCCCACCCCAAACTCCACTTACACAACAACCATCCCTTTTCTGGTGAACTGCTTAAGATTTAAATGTTATAACACAAGAGATGCCTCTGTTTTGTGTACACGTCAGTTCCTTTGGAACCCTTATGTGTCACAAAGGGTGTTCAGACATGAGAACAATTACTGCTTGTAATGAGGAGAGAGTAGTATATTTGGCTACTTGTGTGTGTTGCACCTCATTCTATGTAGGCAAAACTATAAGAAAATTGAGGGAGAGAATGGTGGAACACATGTCTGAAATCAGGAGGAAGTTGCCCACCAATGCCTTAAGTAAACATATTGGATGAAGGTGTGGGACATACTTTTAGATTTAGGGTCCTTTGTAAGGTAGAGGTAGGTCTGAGGAAGGGTGACATTAATAATTTATTGGAATTGAAAGAACTAGAATGGATTATTAGACTTCAAGCTGATGTAGCCCCAGGCCTAAATAATTCAGTTAGTCTAAAGCCCGTTCTGGCTAAAAGACAGAGACGTTTTATAAGTTTAAGCTTTAATTATTAATTATTAATTTTTAAGTATGGTGCATGTGATTCCATATGAAACAGTATAAAATTGTTTATTTATAAAAATTATAAAAATATATATGCTTTATAGATGTGATTTTTTATGTGCTACTTTGCATATATTTATTGATTCATTGTAGCTTTAAATTTTTATTGTTCGGTGGGTTGGGTTGAAGCATGTGACTTTATGTTCTCCTATTTAAATGGTGATTTTTTATATGTTAAGTTATACTGATGAAGGGTGTAGACCCAAAAGCTTTATTTAATAAAGATCCTGGTGTATATTTCGTTGTTCTCAGTGACCTGCCAATAATGGGTCACTGTTCATAGCTGCAGTCACAAGTCTTCTACACTTTGTACAGATGTCATGCAGTATATATGCATGTGTTGTGCTCCCTCTGCAAATGTATACCATCTGTTGTGTTGGGTTGATGGTCATATCTATGCATGCTGGTATAAGTAATCCTGAATGCTGTTGACTATTACTAAGCCGTATCTGTATTAAAACTGCAACACCATAGGCTGTATAAGTTTGGAGGCCCCGGCAAAACCTCCTGTCCCACTTCAGCTGGCCATGGCACCGGGTACCAGCACATCTGGGTCCCAGCCTTGGACCTCCACCTCTGTTGGCTCTGCATTCCTTCTGGTGGAACCGCCACTGAGGATGGGGCTTGTTCCCCCCTGGGAGCAGGTCCAGACAGGGACTTGTCCGCTGTCATACAGTCCTGGATGTGGTGCATAGGGGGGTCAATAAGGGGTTTCGAGGCCAGATATGCCAGCTCGAGGGCAGGGTGTCACATTTACAGGGTGAGCCTGCCCCTCCTAGTCAGCCCCCAGCACTGCCACCTTTGCGGCTGTTTTGGTGCAGTGGTGGCTGCCCATGGCTGGGGACCTCTGTCCCACTGTTTCCATCTGGGGGCTCATGGGCTTGTGACTGCCGAACACCCCTCCCCGTCGAAGGTGTAACCCCCTCATGCATCATATACCGACCCTGTATGCTGTCTTGTGTGTCATCTTACCCAACCTATCCTCCATGAGCATACCTACTCTCCTTCCCCCACATCCCACTCTCACCCTACAGAAACTAAAGGCCAATTAGTTCCTAGAACAACATTTGCCCCATACATAGCTGTCCATTTCACACACGTGTCCACTGGACAGATGTAACCCTTTTAATATGCATCACAACATACTCCAGTTGTCCTCACCCCTGTCTTCCAGGCACACGATCCTGGTACGCACATGACTCCTAAAGGTTCCAGGTACATGTGATGCAGATGACCCCATTGTGCACACAACACTACCGGTCCCTCTATGGTTACTCCATTTACCTTTTTCATGATGATGTCACACACAGCACCTTGCAAGAGTACTGTTCTCACATAATGATTGGACAGGAACTGTTGTGTTAATGTAAATAAAATGCACAGAGTGATGTATTTGGCCAATGTACAAATGTTTGCATGTAGTAATAACATATGTCTGTCTGAGGAAGACTTGATATTACATAGGACAACACCACTACATAATACAGGCATTGCTGGTATTTCCCTTTTCATTCCTTTGTAATGCTTTGTTGTCACATGGGATGTTCTTTATATATCTATATATAAATAAATATATATATATATATATATATATATATATATATATATATATATATATATATATATATATATATATATATATATATATATATATATATATATATATATATTTTTTTTTTTTTCAAATGCCAAATCCAGAATTAATGGACATGCTCCACCTCAGTAAATCTAAATCCCTTAGAGCCACACGCTCGAGGGACTTGAACCTCAGCACAGAAATAAATAGAACTTGAACCCAGAGGCTCCCTTTGCTCTGGAATAGAATTCCAGTTCATGTGAGGCAGAGCACCTCACTGAATCTCTTCAAGAAGAATCTCGATAAGTGGATGGGGGATCGTAGGTTTGTCCCAGGGATTACTCCCGTGTCACTATTAGACAGAGGCACAGTAAACTAAACCTTAAAAAGGGCACAGTATACTCAAATCAAGGGGTGGCATAAGCCATACAGAATCAGGCTAGGCTTATAATTGCCCCAGGGCAGATAGCCTAGTATGAACCTATGAACCTATATATACATATATGCATGTATCTATATCCGGACATAAACACACACGCATACATCTACATGATGGAATATATTTCCTATACTGTTGAATGACTGCGCTGGATGATATATTTGTGATAACATCTGATGTCTGTATATCTGCCATGGCTTAGTGGAAAATCACATTAGCTGTGTGTAGGGTCCTGGTTTTGAACCTTACAGAGGCCATTTATTTTGTTGCTGGGCAGAACAAGATCATTGGATACAGAGTGATTAAGGCACATTAAAGCAGTTGTGAGCGGGTGTGCGTGGGTTTGCACGGAGCTAAGCAATGCTAACCTCTGGTTACAGTTTCTTACACTCAGCCTCTACATTGCTTCACCAGTGTAATACTCACATACTGGCAGCCAAACAGGCTTACACTAGCTTGCTCCCGCACTTGCAAATGCACTGCATTTGGTGTTTGCATCTGACACTCACACCCCTGGGTGGGAGTGAGGACTACGATATTACCTTGTGATGCCTATTACATCGGATTACATGCCTACAGTATCGGGAATGGCTGCACATTAGGCAAAAGCATGCCGTTCAACTGTATGGAATCTGCAGCCTGTCCAGAGTTTGATTCATATTATTTGTGTGTTCCTCTTACAATCTGCACCTGTCTGGCTAATACATGGAAACTGACACTCTTCAATACAAACAAGTAATTGGGTTTTGGAACCCACATCCTTCAGCCGAGTCATGCTACTACATACCTAATATTCTATCATCTTTCTAAGGTTGTAAGTGGAATATGTGCTTTCTGTCCCTATCAGACCTCTCAAACGATTGGGGACAAATATCAACTGAATCAGGGACACGTCATAACAACATCACGGACACATTTAAATTATTAGTGCTATTAACCTGACACATTGACAGACTCAGAGCATATGAATTCATACACATTTTCTGAGGTAAATTATGTTTATAACTCTTAATTGTTGTCATTATTCATTACGTGTAATTCACCACCTTTCCTCCAAAAGTCACTAGTTTTAGGAGGGATTAAGTGGGACAGAGTTAGAATTTGAGTCGAAATCAGGGACGTCCCTGGAAATCGGGGACAGTTCGAAGGTATGGTCCCTATTTGTTCCCCCAATGGTTTATGTCCTGTCCAGTGGATTTGCTCTTAGGGGTTGAGAGGTATGGGCGTCAGCTATGCCCATTTTGGAATATTACTTACATCCCTGGGGCAGTCCTAATACGACTGTTCTAGCCAACACCTGCACGCCTAGGCCCATAATTGCATACCCATAGTTCCCCCACCTGCCCCTCCTCTACAGCACTATATACATCTACATCTGGTTATTCTGTTCCTTGCCATATAGATTACACTTTGCTGCAGTGGGACTCGTAGTGGGTGTGGCTGCTCATTGGGCAATGCCTCTGCCCAATGAATACATTTGCTTACATCCCTGGGGCTATCCATATAGGCCCACATCAGCCAACACTTGCACACCTAGACCCATAAGTAGCTACCCATAGTTCCCCCACCCACACCTCCACTACAGCACCCATCCTTACTCTGGGTCCTGGTCAGTTCAGAACACACCACTACACGCTGCCCACTCTCCACTTCACAAGACCCATGTCATACAATTGCCTCGACCCATGGGTCATCAGGCTTTCCCACCCTTGTATTCCAGGTATGTATACACCCCAGCCAAAATGGTCAGTGTATCACCTTCTTTTGGTCTTGTCAATTTTTGGGGTGTCCCGCAAGGGACGCTCCCATCTGTGTTCCAAGATTAGATTTCACGGGTGCACTGTGTACCCCTCTGGTTGTATCCTGCCTGTGGTCTGGGGAGCAGTGGACTATTTACATTGTTTGCGGGTTTGTGTGTATGTTTCCCTCGTCTAGCTGAGGGGGGTGGAAGGTCATGCTGCTTGTTTCATGTTTCTTGCTTGGGCCCCTCACTTCCATTGGCATAGCCTGTGAACATATTCTTGTGTGCTGCTTCCTATCATAGCTGCATATCTGTGTATATCTACGCGCGCGCACACACACACACACACACACACACATATATATATATATATATATATATATATATATATATATATATATATATACATATATATATATATATATATATATATATATATATATATATATATATATATATATATATATATATATATATATATATATATATATATATATATATATATATATATATATATATATATATATATATATATATATATATATATATATGTGTGTGTGTGTGAGTCTGTAAAGCAATGCATACCCTGCGCAAACGGACTTACACATGCTTACTGGTGTTTATACATGCCTAAACCTGCTTACTAGTGCCTTGTTCATTATGACACTGACACTTCGCTCCAGTTCACTTTTAATTGTTATTTTGCAGGTTATATAGCGGACAGATGACTCATATGTTCATGTACAGATTTTATTCATTATGACACTGACACTTCACTCCAGTTCACTTTTAATTGTTATTTTACAGGTTATACAATGGACAGATGTCTCAGTATGTTCATGTACAGATTACCGATGGTAAATGGTATGTGATGCAGGGGGATTCGGAACGGGAATGTCTGTTCGTTAGGCGGTTGCTCCAACCAATACACTATTGCTGTACTGCTTCATTTGCATATATACCCATATACCCATGGCTCCTGGTTCCCCAAACACCCACCCCAGCACCTGCCTAACACTGCAGTCATCCATTCTCCAGTTAGATTCGCGGTGTATCCACACCAGTACACATTGGCCAATCCCTACTCCTGTAGACCCATCCCATCATTTGACTCACTCCACGTATCCTCAAAACTCCCAAACTTTTAGTCCACAAACATTGGTGACATGAGTGACCAAAAGGACACTATTTGCAATTTTATGGGTTGTCCCACGTGGGACATGCATGTCTTTATGTCAAGATTAGACTCTATACTTCATTACATCCTTACTCCCATTAACATGACACTACCATAAATTAATAAGTATGACGATGTGGTAATGGTAAGGCATACGTTACACCTGAGAGCCTAATTATGTGCGTGTTCGGTGTATTTCTTTTACAAACAGACCAGTTTAGTAATTGGCATTGCCATAGCAGGCAGATCACAGGACTAAATCCATGTGTGGGAAAGTCCTCACATTTGATTTTTTTCAGCACAGCACTGACTTCAGACATTGTACACACTTCTGCCTTTTAGCAGTTTCGTCCCTTCCCTCTTATGCACAACCTATTATTCTATCTACTGTCGAGGTTTGTAAGGGCACATTCATGTTATTTATGTCTGCAAATGGAATGAATGTGTTACCGAGAATGTACTTCTACATATATGTCTGCATGTGTGTATGCATATATACTTATAACAAACTTGCTGACCTCCACGGGGCATTCCAATTAGGACTGGCCCATCCAACCCTGGCACGCTTGAATCCATAATTTCATACCCATAGTTCCTCCAACCCACCCGAGTTCAACATACACGCATACCATCCATTGTCCCAGTTGCTATCGCAGCCAAGACACACCTCCACACATTGCCCTCTTCTGAGCATTAGGGGCCCTACACGTATGTTGTCCCAACCCATGTATTCTCAGGCTCTCCCACAATTTAGTCCTTGAACATACCTGCCCGTGCTTGTGTAATGGTCGGATGGCAAAATAGCCTATCAATTTTTGGGTAGTCCCACCAAGGACTACCCTCTGTATGCAAAGTAGACTTAGCAGATCAACAGTGTTACTCCCACTGGTAATATCCTGCCTGTGGTGTGAGTAGCAGTGCTTTGCTCACTCCTGCCCAGCTTGATATGACATACACTGACAGCGCTATATAATACTGGGGTTGCTGTTGATTCCCTTCTCATTCTTTTTGTATGCTTTATTGTTACGTCGTTCTTTCTTCATATATATATAGATATATATATATATATATATATATATATATATATATATATATATATATATATATATATATATATATATATATATCTATATCTATATATATATATATATATATATATATATTTATATCTGTACATACTTGTATACATTTCCTATGCTGGGCACTGCTTAGACCCGCGCAAGTGCACTTGGACTTGCTTACTGTTACTTATATATGTTTACTGCTGCTTATTTGTGCTTAAACCTGCTTACTAGTGCCTTATTCATTATGACAGTGCCACTTTGATTGAATGACATTTAGTTAGATATCTCATGCAATACTCTTATGTCAGTTTTACAGCAAAACGACATTCATTCCATATGAAAAATGATATGTGCTATTGTTGGGCTCGAACCGTGAATGCCTGTTCATTAGACGGATGCTCAAAATACTACACTATTGACATTTATGTTGATTCCACATGTTTTTCTCTATTTGAATTAATTTGATGTGTAAGCTACGCTCGGCGGAGGGCAGCGACGCACAAACACACTGTGCTTTGCTTACACCTTCGATATTGCAGCAATTCAAATGTATAATAGGGATACGGGGAATCTAAGTGTGAAAGTTCTAGGGGCAGGGCTCAACATTCCACTACGTACTTGTATGTTTACTACTTCAATTTTATTTCACTGTTTGTGGACACTCTTGTATGCGTAGCATACATTTCTGTATCCATGGACACTGAATTACTGAATTACTATTAGAGGCAGGCTCTACTAGTAGGCATAGTAGGCTGTGCAACTGTCGGGGCATGTTTATGCCTCCATAGAGCACTTGTACATGCCCCCTGCATTCGCTCATGTTTCCTGTGTATGTCGAGGGTGTGGCAGCGCGCCATCATACATATTCTTATGGCACTGCTGCACCATCTGTAGTGAGGACGCTTGGAGCAAGGCTAAAACCATCCTTGCGCCGAGCTTCTTGAATCCCGGGGATTATCTTTTAGCCACTGGTAAAAAAAGAGTATTCTGTTTTTTATTGTCCTCATGAGCATGTCTCCATAAAAACATGAAAACTCGATACACAGTTACCTTCACCTACAAGCTTCTCATGTTACGCTGTGAACGTTTATTTGCTAGAGGAAAACTTTTCCTATGTTCAATGTTCTTTTATTTATTCGCTTCCCCTTAAAACCTGGGATTAGTTCAAGTCAAAGACCTTAATCCAGTCATTCTCCTAGGCTTTCTTCCCTTTTTACATTGCAGTGCCTACATTTCGTAAAACTGAACAAGAAAGAAAGATAGAAGGAGAAGAAGGTACCTGTTTAGTATCATTATTAAAACTTATAACATGCAGTATATGTCATGTTTTATAAAAATGCTGTTAAAAACACTGTTTTACTTACAGTTACCTCTTTCCTTTCTCTTTCTCTGTCCTTAATATTCTTCCAAACATTAATAACATGAAGTAAGGCATATGCTTTGGAGGTCCTCTACAAGTTTAACAAAGTCAAAACAGTCCAACATTTCCAGATTTTCTTGTTTTACCATATTTCACAAATGTGATTGATGCTTTATAATCCCACATTTATTCATTAAGTTCCAAGCTGCTGTTTTTTTTTCCTGTTGATCTCCATCTCCCAAATCCAGACTCTGGTTCATTTTCAATGTTCTGGGTCTTCTAATCAATTCCTATGCTTTTTTCTGGAACAGTGGAAAAGGTTTCAGTAGCACATTCTCTCTTTGAGCTTTATTACCAGAAGAATAAGAAACAGAATCCTCTTCTGTTTCATTGCTCACTGTTTTGTTGGACAAACTTTTGTATTTCCTCCTTAGCCCATTCTACATCAAAAAATGACTTTGACCCTCCATGAAAAAATTATTCTGAAGAATGCTAGATACAGCAGCCTGAATCTCAAAGCTACTTCTTGAAATTCCTTGATTGATGGAATAAATTCGGTCCTCCTGTGCCTGGTGTACAGTAATAACTTTCCACAAACACTGTACTGTCTCCAACTTTTAGTACTTTGTTCTTTTGCCACGGTTTTTTCAAAATCAACTCTTTCTGCTGGTAGGATGGCATCTTTACTATTAGAAACTTCTGTGTGTGGAAGATTTTCAGTCCATATATCTCTAGTTAATCACTGTATATTAATCAGATCAGACAATAGTAGTAGTAGTAGTGAACGTAAACTCGTCTTAAGTCAAAAAAATAATAAAAAATATATAATTTGAAATATTGTACAAAATTACTAAGTATTCTTAAGTAATCCAAACAAGGCAGGCAGTCTGTTTCCAGTCAAAAATCCTTTATTAAGTACACAGACAACTACTTCTACTACTATTGTCTGATCTGATTAATATACAGTGATTAACTAGAGATATATGGACAGAAAATCTTCCACACAGAGAGGTTTCTTACAGTGTTTTGTGTTTGTTTTTGGACCCACTATACTTGTTTAGTGGGTTGTTTGAGACTTCGGGGATACCACGGAGACTACTTGTTTTTTTTTTTTTCATCTTTACTATTAGAGGTCTTGGTTCATTTCCCATGGCCAGGTTTAGAGCATACACTTGATGTGCCCTTTCAGTTAACAGTTCCTGCAATGGAATACTAGTCCAGTTGCTTATTTGTGCTTTCATAACATTAATACAGTCTGTTCCTCATAGTTTCCCTGGTACAGCAGAAAATCTCAGGTTTTCCCTCCATGCTTTGTCCTCTAATTCTACCATTTTTGAAACTTCTCTTCTTCAGCAGTCTCATATACAGCTAACCTTTTTTTTTTCATTTTGACCTCTGATTTTTGTAGTTTTATCAGTTCATGTGACTATCCATTTAACAATTCTTCTGTTTTTTTTCCAGCCTTTTGTTATTTGAGTTGATGTACTCCTTTAGTGTTTAATTTTTTTAAACAGCTGTGACATATTTTTCCTCTAGATTACTGGAAGTCATGTCTTGCACTAAATTTGGTGCTTGAACTGCTTTTTTTGCTAAACAGATGTAGGATTCTCCCAGCCAGTGTTTTCTCCCCTCCTTTTGTGATTGATTTTCTCTCAAGTTCTCTAAATTTTCTTTTTTGCTGGCATCCAGCCAGTGCACTTACTAGCCAATAACTGAAATTTACTACAAAAGACAAATTCACTGGTTCTGTTTTCTGAGTTTGTTTTTGCAGTGGGAGAGCTGAAGTTAAGGTGTTACTAAGTGTAGAGCCATCTTGGAACCCCCCCTTTGACTTCCATCTGTGGTAAGTACTTACTTTGAGACATTTGGTGCAGGGCCATCTACAGCCTGGGTGGTACCCCCAGCAGATTGTATAGTGGGCTTGATGTCCCAATAGACTTAGAAGGAACTGGATGTGGTAAAGCCAATGTCATGGAATTCAATCTAGATTTCAGTGTCTACAAGGGATTGATCGCATCTTTGTTAGGAACCTGCAATATATGCCATTATGGTGGCTACAGCCAGTAAAATGGAAATCTTGGAGGAGAGTTCAGCTGTCCACCCCCAACAGAGAGGACGAGGTGGTGGACAAGTTTGACAAGATTATCTGTGTTTCAGTGAATTTTGCTATTTGAGTGCTGAATTAAATGGCTTTTTTTATCAGACTGTAGAGGGATTTGATGAAGGAGCTGTTGAAATCCTTGACTAGTCCTACTATGGTGGAGTCTTGTAGATCTTAGTGGTCTTATTTGGTGATCATGCAGTATCACCAATGTATCCAGGTATATCATCTAATGCAGTGGATGTTATGACTAGGGCCGACACGCCTGAATTCAACTCTGACTTCTTTGAAAGCCTCAAGATGTCTTTCCTAAATGCAATGGATTAATTTTATTCTGACCCACGGTCAAAGATGCATTAACCAGGAGTGAACAGGACAGCAAAACCTTGTCTGAGGTTGTAATCTGTGTTTTTTTTTCCCATATCTCTGAGGGTCTTTTTTCATAAACAGAAGGGGGGAAAACATTTTTGCTTCTGAAAGTTCTAAAGATTCTGATGGTAAGGTCCACTGGGACAATGGGAGGCATTAATGGATGATGTCCAAGGGGCAGACATGGATCACAGAACCAGGGATTTTCAGGCCCTTTCAGTGCTCCAGAGTGGTTGCCCAACTGCCTTCTACTGGAGGCAATAAGGGAGTGCTTAACTCTTCACTCCCAAAATTGGAAAGCTACCACCCCCTATTGTTGGGTGTTGAAAGTAGTAACCAGAGGTTATTTCATTCCCTTCACATCCCTTCCACATACATCAAACAACATCCTTCCAGATGTTCTATCTGGCAGACAAGGACAGCAGCACAGGAGATAATAAAGCTGTTAAGAAAAAAGTAATCTGTGAGGCCCCACAAGACCACAAAGGATCCAGAGTCTACTTGAGGTCCATTTTGATGCCAAAAAAGAATGGCCCTAAGACCAATTTAGGACCCAATACAGTTAAATCATTTTGTCAAACAGATTTCATTCTAGATGGTCACAGTACAATCAATATTGCCTCTTATGAGCAAGGATGATTGGATGTGCTTGGTGGATTTACTGGACACCTGCTGTCACATCAGGATTGCCCAAGGGGTTTACTAGTTCATGTAAGGGACTCCTTACTTCACTTGTGCCCTTCCTGAGGGATTACTGTAAATTCTAAAAAATCCAAGCCAAAAGCTGTTCAAACCTTGGAGTTCATAGGTTGCCACCTGGACACCAGAACTCAGCTAGAATCCCTCCCTCCAGATTGCTCTCTCTGCATCTTAAGCTTTGCAAGTTTTTGTACCATAAGAGTCCACCAGCCTATTTGATTCTTTGTCTATTTTTGCGTTCCATGGCAGATGTTATCACTGTAGTTCTCCAGATTCCAGGTTCTGCATGTGAGTACTTCAGTGGATTCTCTTGGTTCAGTGGCCCATGACATCTCAGTTGATGCAGCATCATGTCAAGCTCACCAGGATCTGCAGACAACACCTATGGTGGGTGACTTCCCTGTTGAACAGTCTGGGAGATCCCTTTGTATTTCCTCCACTGGAGGTCACAGTAACTACAGACATCTCTCCTCTGGGATGGGGGGCATTACGAAGACATGGCAGTCCAAGGTAATTGGTCTCAGACCAATGCCAACATTCACATCAATGTTCTAGAGATGCTGGCAGTTCTGCTCAATTTACATACTTTTCAGGACTGCCTCCCCACAAGTGTGATAGCTGTAAAGAAGGACAATATGTCTGTGGTATAATACATCAACAAACAAGGTGAAACCCAGTCACATCCCTTATGTCGGGAGGCTGTGGCAGTAGACAATGTCTTCCCAATGCTTTCATGTTGCAACACACTTCTCATGCAAGTCTAATAACTTAGTGGACAAAATGAAGTAGGTCAGTTCTTCTGCCTCACAAGTGTTCCCTCAGTCAGTGGAATCTAAGATTTTCAGGTGCTGGGACCAGCCTTGATACAACCTGTTAGCAACCTCAGACGTCAATGAGTGCAGCAGCTTTTTTGCCCTGATCCTGCAAGGGGGACAATCCCCCCTATGGTAGCTGTAGTCCTTAATTGGCCTCTGGGACTCCAGCATGCTTACCCCTTCCACTCCACTCATAGTCAAGTTTCTTCAGAAATCAGCTTGATGCAAGGCAAAGGTGATTCTCATTCTCTCCCTTTTGGCATTGACAGGTCTGGTTCCCCTTCCTCTGGCCTCCTCTAATGTACCAGTGTGGATTCTGGATCCCATTCAGGACATGATTTCTCATACCTCCGACAAGCCTAACCCTCAAGGGAGTTCATCTTTTTTGAAATGCCTTTCCCTCTTTTTATCTCACCTCACTCTCTCCTACTGCTGTTATCTTACTCTTCCATCCATAGCAATAGGGTTTCCTCGCCTACTGATTGGAAATACACCTCTCATATATGTCTTAAAAATACTTTTCTCTTTACTAAGTAATTTCCATTTAGCTTCCCTATTCATATACTCAAGTGCTCAGTTCCCCCAACCCTATATCCTTCTTTACACACACTTCATTGCATGTCACATCCACTCTCACTTGCTTATACTACCAACCTATCCTTTACATGACACTGTCTTAAAATGCCCAGATTCCTCTATAAGTTCACCCCTGTAATACTTCTCCTCCTTCTATGCTGCAACATTGAACTTAAGCCTGGCCCATCCTCTTTTATCTTGTGTTTTAATTAATTCCCATAGTATCAGGAAAAAAAAGCCAACTAAACAGCTTTTTCACCCACCACCACCCTGACCTCATAGCTTTAACAGAATCTTGGCTGAAACCCACTAATCCTTCTATCCCCCAATTCCTCCCTGGATCAAATTATTATCTTGATGGGAGACCTGGCTGTGGAATACTGCTGCTTTTTAAATATAATTTCAATGCCCAACTCAGCTCAAAGCAACACTAGCTCAGACTCTCTTCCTAACTGGCTACTTCTCCATGTCTTCCCATTAACAACTTTCCTATTCACCTTGCTGTCACTTAGCTCCCTCCTCCTGGCTCCTTAGCCAAATTCAAAATCCTTCTGCTTTAAATAACCTCCTCAATAAAAAACAATCTCAAAACTTCATCCTACTAGGGGACTTCAGTCTCAACCTTCTTGGACCTAATCAAAACAGTATCTTGGAAATCCTTAATGACTTCAAACTCACACAACTGGTCACTGAATCCATCTCTTCTCATCACTTACTTCTTCACCTCATTACTAATAATCCTAACATTGCTTCTCAAATTATCATTCTCTCTCTCCCTCCCTCATATCATCCCAGAGTAAGTCCCAGTCCAATATTCTCAAACTAAAAACAGTTCTAGCCTCATTAGACTTGTCTCCTAGTCTCTCTTCTGTTGACACTAACCATTCTAGCATTCTCCTTATACAAATTCTCACTAAATCCAGGACTCACTCACTCCTAAAGTAGCATGTCTGTGTAATTGCCCCAAAACAACTGGCTCATGTACAAACTCAAATGTTACTTGGTCTTAGAGACAATGCCCTCTCCATTCTTGGAAAAACAACTCATCCTCAACCTCCAGACAACACTGCTAGCTAAACAGGCAACATAGAAATCATAGTATGAAAAAGTATCAGTCATTTTTTCTCAAATTGCCTAAAAAATTCTGGGCAGAAGTGAAATATCTGACAGGTCATGCTGATCCTATTCCTCCTCATTTAACTTCACAGCCCCTGATTTAAGCCTGCATTTCAGTGCACTTCCTATCCCTGAGTCCATGAATAACCTCCCCTGTTCTATTAACCTCTCTCCAACTCCTCCTCAATATATTCCCGCTTTCTATTTCAAAGCAATGAAAGCTAAACACACACAGTACCACTTCTTGAAGAACTAAAAACTGACTCTCCTGCTGGTCCTGACAATTATCTCCCATTGTAATTATTCCTATGTAAAGATTTCATAGTACCCCTTCACATATATAATATCTGCTGAACTCAAAACATCATGCTTGATTTCTGGAAAACATCCATAGTTAAACCCTTCCCCCAAAAACCTAACCCATCTCACACCACTGACCTGCCCCATATCAATTCTTTCCATACTTGGTAAAACCCTTGGAAAATTAGCTCCTATTGATTCAGTCCCTTCAGTCTTACTATAACGACCTTGAGTCTGTACTTAAGTGCTCCAGCCAGAAGCCCTTCCAAAATTTCTATACCACAATGCCCTGCTCCTTCCTGAGTAACTCAGATCTCATTTGCTACCTTTTGGAAAAGCATCACAGATCTTGCCAATAAAATGCTGCACCTCTTTCTGGACAGTTGTTGTGAGGATTTACCAGTGATTTTTGATCTTTGTCTATTGAGAGTTCAGTGCAATAGATAGGGAAAGTTTTCCTGTTTTTTTTTTTTTTTTTTTTTTTAAGTGCTTTTAACTGTTTTTTCTAATAGTTGCTAGTTATTTACCCTTCTGTTTAAGGCATGGCACCATTTTGTTAGCCATAGTTTTTGGTGCTATCTACCTTAACCCCTTAGGCTCAAAGTCTTGAGAATAGTATTTTTATAGTTAGAGTTAGTGTTAGAGTATTGTTAATTTAAAATTGTACTACTTTTTATCTTGTGTGTGTGCTTGTGCTTTTTTGTTTTTGTCTTATAGGATGGATGAGAAGATAAACTCCAAAAAATGTTCCCAGTGTGGACATAAAATTCCCCCACAGGACCCCCATAATTTATATGTGGTCCACTTAGGGGTGGCACATCTTAGCTCAAACTGCAGTATCTGTACTGCCTTCAGACCCAGAGTGTTGTCCAATAGGGGAAGCAAACTGATTCTCAAGGGTGTTCTCTGAAATTATCTGGAGTCATCTACAACCAAAAATCTGGCAGGGAAACATTTGAAGCAGAAGGATTCAGAGTTGAAATGGCAGGGGCAAAAGCTTTGGCTCAAGTATAGATGTTAAGGGCACCTAGACTCAAAAACAGTATGTAAAGAAACCCCAGCATATATTCTACCTCCATATCCTGAGCCCTTGCTGCTTACTATCTAAGACTCTCCTAAGACAATGGAAAAACCTGCTTCCAGATTTGCATCCACCTTGTCCACTAAGTCCTTTAAGTCCTTTCACAGTGCCTGTAAAGGAGATTTAGATTGTCTGCTGCAGAAGTTCATTTGAGCCCAAAACGACATGAGAGTCATTGAAACTCCATTGGCTCCAAAGCAGAATGGATCCATACATCTCTCCCCTATCTAGGTGCCCTCACTGGTCTGTCCTATGACTCCAGTTTCCTCAGATCTATATAGTCATCCTGGTCTATGGCTCCAAAGTTGATAAGCCATGTCTCAGTGGTCTGGGAGAGTTGGATTTGACATTTCAGTCACAGATTCCAGTGGATCTGATGACAGAGTCTTGGAGTCAAGAGATCAGGTGGACAACTGTTGGAGGCTTCCATCTTTGAAACCTTGGTGGCAATCCCCTCCTTGGTACTGTTCACTCAGTCAGATCGGGGGAATCACTCCAGGTTATTGGTTCTGTCCCTGTATGAGGGATAGGACCTGACCACAGTTGCAATTTGCTTGAATCCTACTGAAGTCAGAATGGCCTTCAGAGTGCTGGGGAGAATAATTTTGCCTCATAGGTGGATCCACAGGATCCTCTGACTACAGGTCCTCCCTGTGACCACCTCTTTTTGGGTTTAGCTTTACAGCAGGCACAGTCAGGGCAGTCCCATCCCATTGACCCCATATCTACTACCGTACAGCAGGAATAGTCCTCAGAGTATTCAGGTTATTATCTCTTGAGCCACCTAAGAAGAGGGGCATGTAAGAAGAAGCATGTAGCATCTCTGTATGATTACATCAACTCAAACACTGATTTGGATGATAGAGAGAATTCCTACAATTCCTTCTTGAGGACATGGCTTTTGGTACAGTACTGGAAATCATGACCTTGAGGGGGATCCTAGCCAACCAAACATCCCTCTCAGGATGAAACAGTTTATTTGAGGCATACAAGACAACTCCTTCTGCTTCCTGGGAGATTCCCCCCAGATAGCACAGTGGTTGAGCTGGCAGTGCATAAAGTTTGGCAGGGGATAGACATATGAGCCAATCCCCAGGAAGCCCAATAAAATACTTAGAGCCCCTAAAGACAAAACTTTTTTGGCCAGGACCTTTCTTGCAGATTTCATCATTGTTGTGGCTGCCACCAAAAATAAAAACTGTCAGAGGACTCTTCCATTCATCTGCCTAACAAGGAGTCTCAGGTCATGGTTATTCTAGGGAAGTGAGTGCATGCATCCAGTACCTTCACTGTTGGGGCCTTGAACTACAGCACTCATATGACCAGGTTACAGAGGGATCTAAAAAGCAGGCTATACCTATTCTGAAGAGCCCCATCAAAAATAATTCACAGAAATAGCTCCAAGTTACTGTGTCAACCATGACCAATATTACCAACCTGTTCATGCACCTTCAGAATTTGGCAGATAGAGCAGCTAGCGCAGCCAGATTGAGATGCCATTGCTGAGATGCCAGGCTGCACCTGTATGAATCTGTGGGCAGCTTTAAAGCATCCTTCATGAATGCTGTATTCAATTGAACCACCTTGATTGGTAAGACAGTTATGGGATGCATGCAGAAGTCTGAGCAAGATGCTGTCTGCTGTGGGAGTGAAACTAGATTCACCACAGCGCACTTTTAGTAGAAACCAAAATGGTGCTCAGTCACACTAGTTTTGCAAGTCCCAACCTCAGTACAACTCTGGTTCTGACAGGAGTGGCTGTAGCAGAGGCAGTCACTTCATTGATATGAATAAAGATTCTACTCATGTTTCTTTTTGGTTCTCAATAAACAGAGGTCCTACAACCCATTTTGGAACTCAGTCTCCTAAACTCTTAAATCGAAAAGGCCCACTTTCGAATGATCATAGTGTAGTCTATTCCTCCATGTTTACAGAATGAATGAATGTGGATGTGCTCAATAGATCTTCAGGATGCTTACCATCACATAAAGATTTAAAAGGAGTCCAGAAGATTCCAACAATTTTGCTTGGGAGCCAGTCATTCCCAGTTCAGATCCCTGCCATTTGGTCTCCCCACAACCACTAGGGTGTTCACTAAATGCATGTCAGTTGTAGCAGCTCATCTGTGACTTCAGGGATTCAAAATTTTCCCATATCTAGATGACTGGATCCTGGCTGCTGCATGCAGAGTGTCCCTTCTCCAGGCAAAAGATCATCTTCTCTAGCTGTGTGCATTCCTCAGAATTGCTGTTAGTTTAGCAAAATCCAACTTGGTCTCCACTCAAAGTTGGTTTTTCTGGGGTGTTTCTTGGACACACTGATTTCATAAATCTCCTTTCCATTTCAAAGGCTCTTACCACTTAGGCAGTCCAAGACCTTCTAGATCCAATATTATGAGTGTTGGAATTAATGGCATCATCTGTACTTATTGTTCAGTTTTTATGGTGTCACATGAGAATTCTACAATGGTTGTTTTAATTTCTGTGGTCTCAGAAGTATGGCCTTTTGTTTCTTTGTATATTAATAACACTGTCATGTCAGTCCCATCTGGAGTGATGGCACCACTTTTTCTTTGTAACAATAAGAGGATCCTTCCAGGTTGCTTCACCAGTAGCAGTCATAACCATGGCTGCATTTTCACTTGGGGGGGTGGGCATTTAAAGGGCGATTGTCCAAGGTACATGGGCTGAATCAGAAGCTTGTCTTCATATCAACATCCTAGAAATAAGGGCAGTTCTTCTTGTGTTGCAGGAGTTTCAGAACTGGCTTCCTCTAAGTGTGATAAACATTTAAACAGACAACAAGCAAAGTTGCCATCATGATTAAGGTCTTCACCTTTCATGCACAAGGTACAAGGTTCGATTCTAACCTTCCACCCAAACCCTGTATGGAGTTTGCATGTTCTCTCTTGGTGTTTGTGAGGTTCCTCTCACCTCCCAAAAACATGCTGTTTCTACCTCAAACTCACCCAAGAATGAAGCTGTGGGCAGCAGTATGGACTCTAAATGGTGCCGTATAGACCAACTGCTTCGGGTATCAAATGTGGTGAGCAATATTCTCAAGATAGAAGAATGCAGCTCACAGACCACATGCCATGTCAGGCCTAGCCACTCAATGGTGTAAAAACTGGTTCTAGGTAATTCAGTCATGTTGACTTATGTTGCCAAAATGGACAAAGATATTTGCCAGGTGTAAGTGGGTTGAGGACCTGGCCTACTCTATTATGTCAATACCATCTGGAGTAGTGACACCACTCTTCCTTCATAACAGCAGGAAGACCTTTCTAAGGTACTTCACCAGTAGTGGTGGGTAATGCAAAGGGAGAATTGTCTTAGGTACATGGTCTGAATCAGAAGCATGTCTTCACAACAACATCCTAGAAATAAGGGCAGTTCTTCTTGTGTTGCAGGAGTTTTAGGACTGGCTTCCTCAATGTGTGATATAGATGACTGTTTCCACCTCAAACTCACCCAAGAATGAAACTGTGGGTAGCAGTACAAACTCTAGATGGCGCCCTATAGAGGGAAGAATTGTACAGACTAACTGCTTTGGGTGTCAGTTGTGGTGAGCAGTATTCTCAAGACAGGAAAACACAGATCACAGCCTGCCCACCATGTCAGGGCTAACCACTAACTGTGTATAACCTGGCTGTAGGTAATTTGATTTCATTGAGTTATTTTGCCAAAGTGTTCAGGGATATTTGCCAGTGGTAAGTGGGCTGAGGACCTGGCCTACTCTAACCTGCACCAGGGACCCATGCTAATGGTGGGAGGGGTGTATATACCCATATTCACCAGTGTGTGTGCACCATAAAGCCCAGCATCCATGAGTTAATGCACCACTGGCCGGCTGGTGTCCAGTTGCCCAACTTGGGTTACCTGGGATAGCTCTGTTGAGTGAAAGCTGGTCATAAAACCAGTCAACCCACCAAACATGAACTAAGGATTGCTACACTCAATGTAGGTTCACTGACAGGATGTTAAGAAGGAGGCTGGACATCCTACGTATTTGGGAGACAAGATGGAAGGGCAGTGCAGAAAAAGTCACTTGGCTTGGGGTCCAGAGTCCACTGCACAGGTGAAGGGCAAACTAGAAATGGTGCAGAAATTGTGGTGAGAGAGAAGCTTCAGAAGGCAGTGGGGGATGCCATCAGAATTAGTGATAGACTCTTGGCAGTCAGACTCCAGTGTAAGGATAGGGCATTATTCATAATCTCATCCTATGCCCCACAGCAGAGTTGTGATAGAGAAGAAAAGAGTTCATTCACAGCACATTCAGGCAGCAGTTGCAGGACCTACTGGATAAAGCATTAAAACGTGAATTAGTGTTGATAATGGGTGACCTAAATGCATATATTGACAAAGACAGAAGAGTATATGAGGACTGCCCTGGTCCACATGAGTAAGACAACAGGAATAAAGAAGGAGAGGCCATTCTAGACTTCTGTCTAGCAAATGGCTTGATGGTGGTCAACACATGGTTCAGCATGTCATAAGATCACATGCAAGAGTGGCCAATGTACAGCTGTAGTAGACATTCTGCTAGTAAGGAAAGGATACCGGTGTAGAATTGGCGATTGCACTGTCATCCCCAGTAAAACAGTCTGCCTACATCATAAACCACTGGTTGCCACAATTAGTTGCAAGCAATGGTCAAAAAGGCTCTAAGATCAACAGAAATTAGGCTGAAGACCTGGAAGTTGACTGAAGAGAAAGCATAACAGTTCAAGGAATTACTCAGGGCTCTAGGAAGAACAGGAAATATGTATTGCTGGAGAAGAATGGCAGAGCTTTAAAACAACATGTGATGACTATAGAACAGGTATGTGGCAAAGACAGGTACAGAAATAACATACATAAGGAAAGCTGGTGGTGAAATGTAGATGTCCAGGTAGTCATCAGTAGAAAGAAGCAATGCAAAAGTGGGAGATAATAATCAGACCAAGTCAAGAAGGAATACTGGTTGGCTAACAGGCTAGGAGAGGAGTTGTAGTAGAGAAGAACAAGGCATCAGAAGCACTCTACCAGCTTCTGGAAAGTGACTCAGTAGCTGGCACAAAGAAACTCTTATCAGGTTGTAAGGCAGACAGAAAGATGAAGAAAATCGGCACCCTTCATAAGGGACGCTAGAAACAACTTGTTCACTAGCCCACAAGAAATCAATGGCAGATGGAAAGAGTATATTCAACAGCTTCTGTATGAAAAAACCCACAGAAGCTGTACTGCCCCAGACACAGTCTATGGTAAAAGAAGAGGAGAAACCCAACTTAGAAGAAGCAAGAACAGCACAAAGGAAAATGAAGTCAGGGAAAGCAGCAGTCTCAGATGAATTCAGAGCAGATATGATGAAGATGTCAGGTTGGATAGAGGAGAAATAACTCCTTAGGGTATTCATAGCAGTATGGAGAGAAAGATGCATCCTGGATGACCAGAGCATACGCATACTAGTGCCAGTGCTCAAGAACAAAGGGGGCAACCACAACTGTGGGCAATACAGAGGCATCAAACACCTGTTACACTGCATGAAAGTTCTGTTGAGGGGGACTGATAAATGAAAACACAGGGCAGTAGAAAGTACAATGATTTATGAGCAGTTTTGATTCTGATCAGGATGCAGTACAACTGTCCTGATGTTTGCAGTGAGACAGATGAGAAGAAGCTGGCGATGATGAGAGAGTCTAACTGGACATTCCTAGACTTGGAGAAAGCATATAGCAAAGTCCCAAGAAAGCTGACTTTGGACAGTCCTGCAGTGGTTATAAGACCAAGAAATCTTGGTAGAATTAATGCAGGCTATGTGCAAGGGCCCAATGACTCAGATATGAACAATGTTTGGTCTCACAGCGAAGTACCCAGAGGGAGTGGGTGTGCATCCAGGGTTCAGCTCTAAGTCCACTGCTGTTCATACTGTTGATGGACTACATCAGCTAACAGGTTGGGGGGGACAGATCAACCAAGTTGCTATATGCAGATGATGTGGCATTATAGGCAGACTCTGAGCAAGAACTTCAGCAAAGCATAGGGGAATGGAGTGGAATGCAAAACTGAAGGCAAATTCAGTACAGAAAAGACAGCTGTAATGGGAGCAAATGGGGAAATCACAAGAAACTGAAAACTAAGATAGAAGGGAAAATAATGAAACAGGTTAACAGTTTTAGCTATCTGGATGGGGTGGCTGAGGAGAAGGGAGGTCTGAATGAGGAGGTCAAAGCTAGAATCAGAGGGGCTGCAGCCAACTGGCATAGTGCGTCAGGGGAAGTGTATGACAGAAAAATACCAAAGAAGCCGAAAAGTAAGGTTTACAAAACAGTGGTGCACCCAGTACTGCTGTATGGTACAGAAACCTGGGCAGTACGTATGGGTGTAAGGATGCACACTTTGGGACAGATGAATACATGAGGACATAAGAGCAGAGGCCAAAGTAGTGCCAATTTGCAGAAGAGGTCAAAGAGAACAGATTACAGTGGTTTGGTCGCATGCAGAATAGTGGAAGATACTTTGGTGAAAATGTTTTGGGACAAACAGTAAGAAGGCAAGAGGAAACAAGGGCATCCCGCAAAGAGATGGATGGATTGGTTGAAAGAGTGGCATTGAATCGAGAGAGATGGTGACAGCTGACATGGCACCCTAACCCCATATTGAAAAAGGGGGTTGATGATGATAAGACAACATGACAGTGGTCTTGTATATAAACAAGCAGAGGGGTACCAGATCTTAACCTCTCGGATGCAAAGCCATGAGGGTGTGGCAGAGGGTGATGGCCTATCACCAGTTTATGACAGCAACACACATCCCTGAGAGGTTCAACAGTCGTGTGGGTAGGTTGAGCAGAGCTTTTCTCCTGCCTCACAAGTGGTCCCTAAATCTGTGGTAACAAAGGAGATTTTTGACAGTTGGGGTGAACCATGCTGCGATCTTTTGCAACCCCACAGAACTCCAAGTGCAGCAGTTATTTTGCCATCCTCCTTCATGCAGGATTGAACCCTAGGGAAGCTCAGACCAGCCCTTGGCCTCCAGGAAAACTTTATGTTTATCCCCCTTACCCTCATGACCAAGTTCATACAGAAAGAGATTCAGTTCAAGGCCAGAGCTGTCTTCATTGCTCCTTATTGGCCCATACAGACATGGTTTCCCCTCCCGAAACCCCACCTGAAGGAATCCCCTTGGTTTCTGGATCTGTTTCTGAATCTAGTATCTCAATCTTCTGTTAGCCCTCATCTGGACCTTCCCATTCTGAAATTAATCACTTGGTTTCTCCAATTACAGTGAAGGCATGGGACAACTGCCTTATCTAAGATGTTTTTCAAATTCTTGCAGCTTCTCAGAAATTATCTGCCTGGAAGATTTACCTTATAGACTAAGTCTCATAACATAGACCCCGTTACAGCCACAGTAGTAGACATTTCCACTTATCTTTCTTCTTTACAGCAGATTCTAGCTTCTGTACCATCAAGGTTCATTTAGCTGCCATTTCCTGTTTCCATATGGGTTTTAAGAACCATTCCTTGGCCTCCTACAAGTTGTGCAAAGTTTTTCTGAAGGGGGTATTTCACTTAAGACCTTTTATCAAGGATCCGGCTCTCCCTTGGGACTTGAATTTAGTTTTGGAAGCCTTGTCCAAACCTCTCTTTGAACCAGAAACTTCAGTAGATTTAAAGCTTTTATCATAAAAAAACAATACTCTTAGTGGCAGTCACATTGGCCAAGAGGGTATCAGAGCTCCATGCTCTGCCTTCTGTTTCCCCATATACTCTTTTTCATAAAGATAGGGTTACTCAGAGCTAACCCTTCCTTCCTTCCAGTAGTAGCTTTAGAGAATAACTGTTAACCTATTAACCTTCCAGTGCTCTTTCCAAGTTACCAAAACAAAAGAGAATACATCCTGTACACCCTAGTTGTTCACAAGCAGCTTTGTTTTTATCTGCATAGGAATGGCCCGTTCAGAAAAGATGAGCAGTTGTTTCCTTTGCACACAGTATACGGTCCCAGTTCATACATTTGTCTCACATTGCAAGCTTGACCCACAGTCCAGGTCCAGAATTGCTTTTGGTTCTACCATTATCCAGAATATCCCTCCGTAGTGGTTTCGTGAGTTTTTTTTTTTTTTTGGGGGGGGGGGGGGTCTCTGTTCTAGCTGTTGAGGTGAACAGAAAAGATGACATCGGATGCAAAATTAATGTATTTCCCAGTATCATAGATCTGTTTTATCTTCCATCTAACCCCTCTCTCCTTCTCCCTTTCAAACGATCACTCTTTTATGGCTCCTATTGGACCACACTGGCACTTCCTGTAGCCTTTCTTTGTTGGAACTCTGTTTGGTTGCTCTGTGTGGTTACATTAATTACTTTTTCCAGAAGATAGTAATCTGGTCATGTTATGGCTGGTGGAAATGTTTTATGGGGAAACAAACTCAATCTGATGATAGAATAGTTGTTGCTCTATTAGGGGAGAGGGGTGGAGACTGAGCTTTGGAGAAGAAGTCTAGTTGTCAACTTCAGAAGCAATATACCTAACTGTTGAGACAGATGGAAGAATACAGTAGAACTAGCATTATGCCAAGTATATAATTTCCATATTTAGCACTCATGTTTTACTGAAAAAAAGAAGACACCTATACAAAGGAAAGACAATGTTAAAAGATCGAGTTCCCTTCTCACTGTGATGTTAACAAGCTACTCCTTATGGTCCAGTGTTTGATTCCCTCACCCTCCGTTTACCTAACTGTGTGACTCTGACCAAGTAGCTTAATCAGACAGTGCTCCCAGGCTGAGTCTGAAAAAAAAAAGGTCCAATGAGATCAGTGTTCTACCCTGGTTAAGAAGTACAAATGTATAAACAGTAAATACATGGTGACATGCCTTCAAAGGCTTTGTACGGGAAAAATGTGGCCTTTAAAAAGGAAACAAAAAAGCCTAAGGTCATGTCAGCATAGATCTGGGAAGAACACATTTAACAACCCAAGGAAACCTTTACTGTTATTGTTATTTCTTTTGGAGATTCTTAGATACAGTTTATCACAAAACTCCAGCAACTATTATCACTGCTTGTTTAATGCCTTTACTGCCAAACTGAAGACTGCAGAAAGCATCCTCTTGCAAAATATGTCCTTTGCTATATATTCTTTGCCTGAAATTAGAGAGGCAATTGCTTCTGATAATTTTCCCAGTTGTTTCAGTGCATGAACCAGTGCAAATCATAGTACTGACATCGGACTAACAATGTTTTTGCATGGGAACAACTTGAGTCTTTCAGAAGGTAGCCCAAATCATGTGCACGTCTCTTTCATTTCCAACAACTGCCACAACTTAGTCTAAGAAAAAGTACCCTTCTCTTATGTTTCCTCATAGGTGGAAGTTTTTTTTTTCCATAAGGTAGATGAATCTTTTTTATGAAAGGATTCTTCTGATGATGACCATTTGATCTGTCTCTTTCCTCATTCTAATTTAGATATGGCATAAGGAAAACAGATTTTATATAGACGTCTGTGGACAGAACTGTAAGGATGTGTAGTTTCCCAAATAGCTGATTAGGACAAGTGAACCACATTTTGGGCATTCCCTCGCTTACTACAGTCAGTGCAAAAGATTACCAGTGCTATCAGCATGCATCCTGATGCTCAGCATCTTGCCCCTAAAAAAAGCTAACACTGTAAAGAGTGACCACAAATAAAGTTGTTTAGTGAAATTCTGATGCTGTAACTGTAAACCATAAACCACATCAGAAAAGGGAGCAGCTGCCTTCCTAATTTCAAAGAATGTGTAGCAAAGGACATATTCTAGAAGAAGATGTGTTTTTTAAGTATTCAATTTGGCTTTAAGGGTGATACAACACAATTCTAGAGATGTTCTTCGTGTTTCACTGTTGCGGTCATTACATTTGGGTAATCTGCTGGCAGGTTGCCCTCAGTCGGCCCGAATTCCGAAGTCTTGGGTCCTGCGTCGGTTGCTGTCTTCTCTTCCATGACGTCAGGTCGTCAGGGGTATAAAACATGCAACCGATGCTATTTTCTTTAGTCTTTCATGCTGTGCTGTGCCCGAAGCAGAAGCATTTCGCAAGTGCCGGTCGGCCGACTACTGAAATATTCTAGTTTGAGTTTCAGAACCGAAGTCTTTGCTAAAGCTAAGTACCCCATTGGGGAAACTTTTTTCTTGCTTTTTACCAATGTCAGAAAAAGTTAATAATTGTATTACTTGTGGGAAGCAAATACCTCATAAGGATTTCCATTTATACTGTATTTCTTGCCTAGGCCCTGATCACAATGTGCCTGGCTGTCGGTTTTGTGCTAGATTTAACCAACGCACTATTAAGCATCGGTATATTTTTGCATCAAAGTATTTTGGAAACAGATTTAACTACCCAGAAATGTCGGATAGCAATCCGACTACCAGAGTACATAAAAAAACGCAAAGAAAAGGACAGAGAAAAGCAGTCGAGATCCAAAACATTCAACGAAGCTTCTCCTAAGCCAGTCGCCGGTTCGCCGGTACTCAGTGAGATGCTTTTGCAGCCCCTGATACCTGCTACCTTCGAGTCGCAGGCCTCTACCGACACCCACGTGGAGTCCAGCATGCCGCAAGATACTCAAGGTATTGGACCGACAGATGTATCTCCCTTGGATGGGTCCGGAGCCACTGAGCAGGCACTGGCTTCTGAGGGTGTATTCAGAGTAGACCTCAACATTTGTATATCAAACTGACGACAGCTGCAAAACCAAAGACAAAAACAACTTCTAAAACTGAAAGACCAATGCATGAGCCACATGCACAGGCCTCTATGCCTAAAAAACAGATGATCAAAATGGCTGAAGACCTTATTAACTTGATCAGGGGTACCCATCCCCCTCCAGATAAGAGGCCTAGGCAAGACACCTAATTCCTCTTCTGATCAGGAATTATCTATACCTCCCTATGAGGATTCTGATGCTGAGGAGTCTATTCCATCTGCATCTCCTCCTGAGGATTATTCATTTGGAGAAACCTTGCATACTTTGAGGGAGCATTTTCACTGGGAGAGTCAAGACTTCTCAGAATCAAAAAATAGGCTCAGAGATTTCCTTCTTCTCCCTCAGCACAAGCCTTTAGCAATTCCCCGTTTTAGACATTGTGGATGATGTGTTTACGGAGTCAAGCTTGACCCCTGACTCCTTACCTCCAGCTCCCAGTAAGCCTGACAGGTATTACAGGGTCCCTGACTCACATAAATTTTTATTTAGAAACCCTGCTGCTGATCCTGAAACCATTTCACAGGGCCCAAAGGGAGTTAAGGCCTCAACAGCAAAAAATCCTACCCCCTCTGACAGAGATTCAAGGGCACTGGACAGATGGGAAAAAAAGATTTATACATCTGCAACCTTGGCAATCAGGGCCTTAAACTGTCAATTTCATATGCTTAAGTACAAACAACATGTTATGGGATTGCTGAAACAGAAAATTATGTTGATTTCAGAATGTGCAGAAAATAAAGAATTGCAGGAATTATAGCATGCAGCTGAACAAGTTGGAAAGCATACTTTGCAATGTGGTTTTGATTCTTTAGAGGCTTCCTGCAGGGCCGCAGTTACTGGATCTGTAATTAGGAGGCATGCCTGGTTAAAGGAACAAAATTTGCCTGATCATGTTAAAGCTAAATTGTTAGATTCACCTTTACAGCATGATTCACTGTTTGGTATTAAGGCAGAAGAGGTTTTAAAGAAAATGGAAGACAAAGCTAAGTCTATGCAAACTGTTAAAGACTTCTTACAAGTGCAGCCACCAACATTCAGTAGACACTGGCCTACAAAAAACTGCTCCTTTCCTGTGTCAGACAGAGCTCAAAGGGGCAAATCCAGATGCCCTAAGGGTTCCAGATACCAGGCGCAAGACTCATATAGGTCAAAGAAATAGGGCGCATCCACCTCCAAATCTGGAGGAGATAAAGCACAAACCTACAGAAAGCAATCCCAATGACTTCGCTCTGCCTACACTAAGCACTTATCTTTTGGCAGCACCCACAGGGGGAAAATTAGCACTTTTTGCTCAAAATTGTCAGTTAATAACCCAGGACAAGTGGGTACTAAACATCGTATCACAGGGATACAGATTCCATTTCCACACTCTGCCAATGGCAAATGGTTGGCCAGATCTGCCAAAAAATCAATGGGCAGAGGCACAGAAACAGGTTACGTCACTCATGGATATGAGGGCCATTCAGCCAGTACCAGAACAGGAAAAAGGACAAGGTTTTTACTCAAGACTAATCTTGGTACCCAGAAAGGACACGGCCTGGTGGCCAATACTGGATTTATCAATTTTGAACACATACCTGGACATTCCAAAATTCAAAATGCTGACTTTGCAGCAGCTTCTGCCCATGCTGGGCAAGAATGCTTGGCTGGTGACTTTAGACCTAAAAGAGGCTGCATGTCCCAATAAGACAGTCGTGTAGAAGATACCTCAGATTCAAGGCTGGCTTAATGCATTACCAATTCTCTGCACTGCCCTTTGGCTTATCTACTGCACCCAGGGTCTTTACAAAGTGCCTGGCACCAGTAATTGCATTTTGCAGACAAAGAAGTATTCAAATATATCCTTACTTGGGCGACTGTCTCATTCAAGCCGAGAACAAGGACACTCTTCTTCGACACCTGGCATTTGTGAAAAGGCTTCTAACATGCCTAGGGTGCACAATAAACTAAAAGAAATCACAACTGGTACCCTCTCAAAAGATAACATTCCTGGGTGCATTACAACTGCCCAGATGGCTTACCTCTCGCCAGACAAACAAAGGCAACTGACTACTTACTTCAAACTGATGGCAACAAAAGCACAGTCTTCTGCAAGACAAATTCTGCAGGCTGTGGGCTTCATGGCATCCTGCATCGTACTAATTCCATATGCAAGACTGCATATGAGAAAACTTCAATGGTACCTAAAAAGTTTATGGAGTCAACATTCACACAGTCTGGAAACGATGATTCCTCTCATTCCCTGCCTGCAACAGGAGTTTCTATGGTGGGCAAAGGCCTGTCACCAAAACATGGGACGGCCCATCACTCTACCCCTTGCCAGCCAAACCTTAACAACAGACGCATCAGATTGTGCCTGGGGTGGCCCACATGGCAACAAATGCATCTACATATCAACCAGCAAGAGATGCTAGCTGTTCAACATGCCCTAACAGCCTTCAAGGACTTACTTCATCCAGGACAACTACTGATAAAGACGGACAACACCACAGTCATGTGATATATAAACAAGCAAGGGGGCACACACTCATACCCCCTTTGCAGATTAGCCATGGCACTGTGGGACACAGCTTTGACCTACCAAATACATCTTCAAGCTCAATTCCTGCCAGGAAAACAAAACACTCTGGCAGACGATTTAAACAGAAACCTTGTGGATCCTCACGAGTGGAAACTAAATCCAGAAGTCTTCAGCATGATAACAGAGAAATGGGGGAGCCCAGACATAGATCTATTTGCCTCTCCTCAAAATTATCAATTGAAAAGATTCTGCACAAGGACTTATCACAGACAAGCATGGAAAGTGGACGCCCTATCCTTCAGATGGAAAAATCTATCAGTTTACACCTTTCCTCCACTGCCTGTTCTACCCAAGATCCTCCTAAAAGTCAGACAAGAGAAGCCAAAGATGATATTAATTGCCCCAGACTGGCCCCACCAATACTGGTACCCAGTCCTAAGGAACATGTCTCAATACCCAGCTTGGACCTTGCCTCAAAAGACCACAACTACTGTCCCAGCAAAACAATCAGATCCTGCACAATCAACTCAGACTCTGAACCTGGCAGCATGGCTAATCATACAAATGACACCTCTCAGTAAAGCTGTGATGGATGTCATTTTGGAAGCCTGAAGGCCTAGTACTGGAAAATCTTATGCTGACAAATGGAAAAGATTCTGTGCTTGGAATCAAGCACAAGGAACTGATACAGCAGAACCACATATTCCTCAGACATTACAATACTTGACTGAGATGCTTGACAAAGGCCTGTCTTTCTCATCAATCAAAATCCATGCCTCTGCCATTTTGGCTCATTACAATACAGAGCCACCAATCTTTTCTCATCCTTTACTAAAGCAGTATCTTAGAGGAGTCAAAAATTTAAGGCCTCCTAGAAGATCACCATTACCTGCATGGGACCTCAATTATGTGTTGGAAAAGCTCACCCTGTCTCCATTTGAACCAGCTGCTACCGCTGATATAAAGTTCTTATAATGGAAAACAGCTCTGCTACTAGCAATTACTTCAGCAAGAAGAGTTTCAGAGCTACAGGCCCTCATGGCTGTAGAGCCTTTTATCATATTTTACCCAGACAGGGTGTCTCTGAGGACAAATCCTACTTTTATGCCTAAGGTGTTTTCCAGTGTGGCTCTTAACCAAACAATTCATCTGCCAACTTTTTATCCAAATCCGCAGAACAAAGGGGGGAGAATTCTGCATTCCTTGGACATACGCAGACAGCTAAGATTCTACTTGAGCAGGACTAAAGCTCTAAGAAAAACTGAGCAATTACTAGTGTCACATGCTGCAGGATCAGAAGGAAAGGCTATTTCAAAGCAGACAATTTCAAAGAGGGTAAGCCACTGCATCCATTTCTGCTACTTACACCATGGTAAACCTGTGCCCAAGGGCATTAGGTCTCATTCCACCAGAGCTGCAGCTACTTCAGCAGCATTTCTCAGAGGGGTACCAACCAAAGACATTCTTGAGGCTGGTACTTGGAGTTCTGTTCACACCTTTCCAAAGCATTACCATTTGCCTCTTTACTCTAAGTCCAGGGCAGGCTTTGCCACTGCAGTTCTGCAAGGCCTTATAGCCGCACCTAATGCTGTTTAGCTCCAGCCTCCCAACCATAGCTTTGGCTTTGGGATTCTACCCAAATGTAATGACTGCAACAGTGAAACACGAAGAACATTGTACAGTTGTGTGCACTTACCCTAAATGTAGATGTTAGAGTGTATTCACTGTTGCAGTCCAGGTTACCCTCCCGCCATCCCCCTGTCATTCTAACGTTTATCTTTCCTTCTCTGTCTTCTACAACCTATGTGGTGTATTTGCTTGTAGATGAAGGTAAAGTTTATATTGATGCATGTATACATATATATATATATATATATATATATATATATATATATAAATATTGCTACCTTTTTGGTGGCACCTGACATTGGGGGCAAGAAAAACTAAAGAAAATGGCATTGGCTGTATGTTTTATACCCCTGATGACCTGACGTCATGAAAGAGAAGACAGCAACCGATGCAGGACCCAAGACTTTGGAATTCAGGCCGACTGAGGGCAACCTGCCTGCAAATTACCCAAATATAATGACTGCAACAGTAAATACACTCGAACATCTACATTTATGGTAAGTGTACACAACTTTACTTTCTGATTTGGAGCAGGCGCATGATAGTTTATTCTGCCAGAAAAGTAATACCAGGATGAAGACATTTAACTTCAACTGCAGGCATCATTGCTTATATATTTTAACTTTTTCTACTGTAGCTATGTTGGAAAATAATTTGCATGGACTGGGTTTGTGTACCACATGAGTACTTTCAAATGCAGTCTACTAAAGCTGTTGATTGTATATAATATCTAATGTATCTTCATTCATTCATCATGGCTTTGATTTTACTTAACTGCCCCTGGAGGGGGGTCTCAAACTCAGATGACTTCATGGGCTATGTGAGTGAAGTCAAGCAGATGGAACTAAGGGACAGTGGTTACCAAAAGTCAGTAAAAGAATAAACAACGATAAAAACTGGTGGGTCGTTTACTTTTGATGCTTTATTACTTAGTTTACATTATATCTGTTTCAAACTTAGACTGAAATGACCACTACATACAATTTTAATAACTTCAGTTTATATCAACTATTGCTGAATTGCCATCACAACACAATGCCATTCAGTATTCCAACTTTATCATGGAATTTGGCATATTAGGCCAAAAAAGTCATAGGTTCATAGGTAGGTACTAGGCTATCAGCCGTGGGGCCTGTATAAGCCTAGCCAAAAAGGTTTCCTGGCTTTCACCACCCAAGAAAATTATTGTCCTGTGCCCTTGTCGAACAGTGCCGCAGAAGTGATCCTCAGGGTGAATTTTCTATTTCCCATCTAGTCGTCAAGATTTTTTTAGAGACAGCCAATGAGGATCTTTGCTTAACATGAATGGGTAGTTTGTGCCAGAGTATGGGAAGTCTCTGGAACAGGAATGTATCCCTCCAGCATGTTCTGTTTATTCTGGTTACAAGGTTTGGGTCCCTGGAGCGTGTGGTATGGAGAGATTGGGATTTCTTTAAGTGTAGCATGTTCAACAGCTCTGAGTTTGACATAGCTTTGTATGTTAGGCAGAGATCGCCTTGAGTAGGCGATATACGATGGAGTAGAGCTGGAGTTCTTTTGAGATGGTCTGCGTATGGCATCTGTTTGAGGCTGGTAATCCTCTTAGTGAGGTATTTCTGTGGCCTTTCCAGTTGTTGTAGGTGTCTTGTGAGATACATGCCAAACGGAGCATTATACTCTATAATAGGTCTGATGAGGGATGAGTAGAGAGGAACAATTATTTTTTTATTTTATTTTATTTTATTTATTTTATTTAACATTTGTTGACCGGGAATGTCCGACTAGGTTCCACAGAGCCTGTTTTCAGCGGAGGCCCGGGGAGAAATGCTCCAGATTACCTCCTTTTTTCTAGAGGAGAACCCTTTTGTGATGAGGTGTGCCACGTAGAAGGATTTCCTGACTACTGTGGTGATGAGGTTATCAAAGGAGAGACTACTGTCCACCTGTGTCCCGAGGTCTCTTATCACACTTTCAGTGTTTAGTGAGCTGCTGCCTATGTGGTAGTTCATGGGTACCGAGTTTCTCACAAAGAGCTTGACAATGCACTTCTTGGCATTGAGCTTGAGGCCATGACTTTGACACCAAGCATCTGTCTCTGTGAGGCCCTTTTGTAGAATGTCTACATCATTAGGTGATTCTATTATGGCTCCCAGTTTGCTGTCATCTGCAAATTTTGTTAGCCAAAGACCTTCTGTGTTGGCTTGCACTTTAGAGCAGTAGATGCCAAATAGGAGAGGACCCAGGTCCGAACCTTGTGGTACTCCACTCATCACTGGTCTGAAGTCATTCAACATGTAATTATCTTTTCTGCATTAACTGTAAGAAGCTACACTTCACAACTATTTCTGAGCTGTAGTCTCATCATCCCAGTGCTTGACCCACATTCTCTACCTAAATACATAACTTGCATAGGTTAACAGATTCCATCCATCCTCCACCCCTTTTTCCATTTTACACATGGGGTCAGGGTGTCACTTCAACAGTGACAATCATCTCAAGTCAAGGTTTACACCTCTGGATGGCTATCCCTGCTGCGGTAGTTCATACGTACAACTCACTTGCACCTACGGCCAATTTACACTGTCCAATCCACCTACAGCCTGTCTTTGAACTATGGGAGAAAAACGGAGCACCTGAAGGAAACCCACATGACCACAAGTAGGACATGCAGATTCTGCACAGAAAGCACCCCCACCCGAAACTCGAACCAGAGAACCCGTTGCTGTAAGGCAACAATGCTAACTGCTTCTCCACCCCGACTGCCCCAACCATAGGTTAACACATTCATACTATGCAAATTATTGCAATAGATCGTAATAGCCTAGCCATTGCCAAGTCCCATTTTTTAGTACCTTCTATCAATAAGAGACAGAAAATGCAACCCATGGGTGAATTTTCAGATCTTCACCTCCTTGTCAAGATTGTTTTAGAGAAAGTTAAGGAGGTATTTTGACATAGAATGGGAGCTTCTTCCATATGTAGGGGATCTGTATTATGCCATCTGGTTTGGTTAATATTCTGAAGCAGATTCAGGTCCTGACAGTGGGTGTTGGCAGCATTTTTTAATATATACTGGTCTAGTAGGATAAGGTCCTCCATTGCCTTAAATGCTAACCAGAGGTCCAAACACAGGAATTTATAAGAGATGGAGAAGAGTGAAAGGACTTTCAGTTATTCAGGGTAACTGAAGGAGGGCATGTCTAAGATCAGCTTTTTTAAGTGTTACTGTGAATTTTCAAGTTGGGCAATATGCTTAGATAGGTATATGATGGGGGGGGGGCATTGTATTATATTATGTCCTGATTAGGGAGGAGAAGAGAGAAACAGCAGCAATCGTTGAGCTCATCGATATACCTTTAATAATCATTGTCTATGAAGGTGCCTAGGGGTTCTTGATAACAGTGTCAACCTTGAGGGAAGTTAAATATAGTAGGTTTCTCAAAGACTACTGTACTGCATTTATTTACTTTGGGCACTTAACCTTTGATAGTGGTCTTGACACACAAGTATTTAGTATGTTTGAGACCATATTGCAAGATATTGATATCCATTGGAGAATTTGTGACATTGTCAAGTTTGTAGTCTCAAACAAATGTATGCCAAAGAGGAGGAGTGATGACCCTTGTGGTGTGCCATTGGTGACAAACCTTTTAGAAGAAAGCATGCTACCAACCTCAACCGTGGGTTCTGTAAGCCAGTTGGCAAGGTAGTGGGTTACATAGGAGGTTGATATTTAAAGCTGGTGTGCTTATACCAGAATGTAGGATGCTAACAAAGGCTTTTGCTGGATCAAGGTACATGGTGTGTCCTGACTGACCATTAAGTAGTACCTTAGCCACACTCTCAAAATCTACATATCCACTCAACAGAACGTACCCTTCACAAAATTAAAGTGGTTGAGATTGAGGGATTGAAGGCAGCATATATTATTATGAGTTCCACTGTAATGTACTCCATTTCTTTATAGATACTGGTAATGCTAATCTCTGTTGTTGATAGGTTTAGTGGTAGGGCCACCTTTGAGTAGGCATACCACTATGGATGATGTCAAAGCCTGTGGCATGTATCCAGTGAAGCAGCTGAGGTTAAAAAGATTTATGAAACATCAGTGAGACTGTGGTTAGTACTGACCAGGAGGAAGCCTGGTATATTGTCTGGTCCCCATGGACATAGTGTTTTTGGATTTGGAGAAGACATTAAGAACCTATTATAAAGTCATTTTTGGTGGTGCCATTTCTTCTTTTGTATTTACCACTTGTCTTCACTTTGCTGTTCTTTTTGTTTAACTTTGTGTTAATCCAAAAATATAATAATCACGGGATACTGGAAATTATACTTCACACTCAAAGGTGTAGTTCTAGACTGTCAGGTCCACAAATCATGGTACTGTAAACTCTAAAGATTAACGCTGCAATACATCAAAACACTAAGCTTATAGACACAAGAAAACCTTTCAAGGTACTAGCTTTTCATTAATTCATAGATTAGTACTAGGCTAACTGCCCTTGTGGGTCATTTTAAACCTAGGCAATCACCCCATGTGAGAATCAAACCCTGCACCTTGTGTTTGTAAGGTAAACACCCTAATCATTATGCCAACCTTGCACCCTATTCTTTAGGCGACATACTGAAAACAGTATAATTCCTAGAATTTCATTCATGCAAATGGAATTGCTTTTTAAAAAACTGTAAAATTAATCAGTGTCCTTGCTTATCATGTCAGCCACTTATCTTGCAGTTCTTTTGTATCAACAAACGTGTCAGTATTAGGCCCTATATCCTAAGATGAAAGGAGCATTGATGTTGCAAATAATTCATCACTGAGTCATGATCTTGATATAAACATCTGTTAATCTTCATAGAAAAGATTTATATACTTCCAAAGACTGTCATTACCTTTTGCAGAAGCATAAAGTAAGCTCTTTTCATTAGAAGAATCATAAAATTCTGAAATTACCATGTCTATATGTATTTTTGCTTCAATATAGTATCCACTGAAGCTTCTCTAACACAGTGTGGAACAGTCTCAATGCCCACAGCAAACAGCTAGAACTGTGGGTCAAGTGCTGTGAAATCTTTGAACCTTATATTAAACTGTTTCTAGAGGACATTGTCTGGAGTATGAAATGTTCACTGATCATCAAAACTGTGTGTTTAAGCTACAGTGATATTAAAAAAGCAGAAGTAGAAACTCTAATCCAGCACATTATCTTTACAGTGACAGAATTCTTCGGACACTAATGAATAGCTGCATGATAAATTACAGTAAACAATTGGAGTGTCACAAAATACATGCAACGATTTTAAGTGTAAACCCTCTCAGGCAGCTCCTTCAATGACCTGTAATAAACATAACAGTGGCTTTAACACATATGAACTGTCTGTGATTCAGTGCTGCCTTGTGCACATATAAAATTAACAGTTGTACGAACTACGTCACTTAACTGTACACATCTTTTTACTACAAAATTCAGTGTAGACTCATCAGGCTTCCTTATATATTTTGGTTTCAGATGTGTTTTCAGTAGTTCAAACTCAGCAACTTTCTGAACACAAGAATGGAGCATCTTCTGCAGTCAGAGAGACAAGTTTGTCCGATCTTTCTCAGGTCACTCTTCTGGTACTTAAGATATATCATGTTCTGTTGTAGTTTGTTTCAGTAGTATCAAGCTTAGCAGTTCTTCAGTGGTAGTCAACTAACCATCCATGACTGTGGACAGGTGATTCCATAAAACTGTATAACTGTAAATATAGCAGCAAACAACACACTGAACAGTTACACCAGATGCATTTCCATTTGCTTCTCAGTATGGCAAGGACACACCTTTGGTTGCACAGTAAATGTAGAAAGAAAAGAAGACATTACTTTTAGAGGGCATTACTATATATTTCAAGAATGGCTTTGATGCAGTGAGTCACAAGCATGCATATGTACAAGAAGCAGCAATTTTAAACAAAAGATGGATGTGAAACCCTGACCATGTGGTGTTGAACCAATTACTTCAACTCTTCATTTTTGGCTCAAAATGTCTTCACTTCAGTTACCAGTATCTCTGAAGCTGCTTGCTAACTTTTCTGAAACCTGGAAACTAGAAAACCATGGATTCAAAATTTTGAACTTTGCATCACTATGACTGGAATTGCAGAGAAGCCAGAAAAGGTTCAGTGGACAGTGGTCCTTATGTCTTAGGTGAGGAAACAGTAAAGACATTTAAAATTTTTGAATGTAAAAAAGAGGTGGAGACACACAAACTGGCAACTCTGAAAGAGAGATTTCAGGCATACTGTGAGCAAAGAAAAAATTTTCATATGTAAGGATAACATTAAGGGGCTTTAAATGTCAGTAAATGCTTATATGACTGAAGTTTCAAGACGTTGGTTGTCTCATTGGACCACTCCATATATAACAGTCAAAAAGTATTAAACTAGGTCACTCGAGGCAAGGTCATGAAGAATACAGTGTGAAGGTGTCACCTTAGAAGAGTTAGAAAATAGCCTTGATAGTGCAGACTTATATAAGTAACAGGCTATTGCAGTGGAGCAAGAATTGCAACCTGATTTGAAGGAATGTGATATAAATACTAAAAAGTTAAATTAATGCTGAAGAAGTGACAAGAGTGTTGTAGAATATATGATGTGAGATGTGGATACTTGAAGCAGATGATAGTCTCTGCATGACCACTAAGACACTGAGATACCACTCAAACAGCAGGTTGGTGAAATATCAGATAAGGATGGTACACCATTTGGTTTCTGTGTAAGGTAAGATTTTTTTAGAAAATCTGAGATTACACGGAGTGTTGGAAGGAGAGGAAGAACTGACTTGGATTTGGTTAAAGCAAAGATGACACAATGGACATGTTTTACAAAGATCTTGAACATTGAGAAAGCAACTTGTTTGCAGTTAGCCACAAATGGTGGGAACTGTGGGAAGCCTGGAGTTTTTTAGTGCAATTTAAGTCACACTACAAAAAAAAACACATGTTATGACAACTGTAGCAATCTGCAAAGCAAATTACTATGGCTGAGCAAGCCGTATGTGTAGAATGTAACTCAGGGGCTAGATTTCAACACCATCTGCAGATTACTGAAAGTTTTATGTAATGTAAAGGATGGAAGTTAGAAGACAATCTGACCTTCCCTACTTTCTGAAGGAGTCCTTTACTGATGAAATGGTAGCGTTTAGGTGTACAGAGGAGAGTGATGGCTAAGCTAAAATAAGTTACCTTTGCTTTTATTATACAGGCCTGCAGAGCTGGTTAAATAAACACTGTTCACCTTGGAGAATCTGTGAGTTCAGTGTAAGGAAAAGATGAATGAAATTAACAGTATGAATTGAATGGAAAAGGGAAATTTTATGTGTAGAGAGGAGCAAGATGGTATGAGTGAATGAACATTTCCATCCAATTATGTATTGATCTGTTAAGATGCAGATTTTGTATTTTGTGGAATATTATATAAAAAAAAGACTTTTATGGTGGTATGGTGAATATGGCTGCATTCTAATTTCAAGGGACATATATAGTATTGGCATAACAAATGCTTGCTGTCTTTAAATGGCTAAAGGAAGGTCTTTCACTACACTTTTAGGAAGAGAAAAGAAAAAGGACATTTATATGCCATTGAATGCATTATGGTGTCTTTTGTGCATTAGCATTCAAAATTATGGGCATTGCTAATGTGGATGAGAGAAATGGAAAATGGGCTTCACTGTGGATTACATTACTGTCTCGAATGTTATAATTTCAGATAACTATCACCAGTTAAAATAATTATGCTTAGACATCTTTTAAGTGAAAGTAAAAAAAAAATAATTCTACTCTAGTTTATGTGATGGAATTAATGGCAATATACTTAATTTAGGTTCTGATTTAAATATTCTGACCGTACCTATCAGCTGCCATTCAGAAGACATATTTGAGATTGTCATAAAGCATTATGAAAAGTGTGATCAAAAAGTCAACCCAGCAGCATCAGTGCTTCAGCTTCGAGCCCCTTTAAGAATTTTCCGTTCCATAATACAGACCCCCACCAGAACTGACAAAACAATCAAACGCCAGTCCATCCTAGACTGGATTCTGTCATCCCACCTCACTCTTGTACAACAGTCAGGGTCTCTCCCAGACAATCTAAGTGACCACCAACCAACCTATCTAATCAGGAACAGATCCAACCAACAAATCAAACAACCCAGCCTCAGGGTTATACGTAACAAAAGAAACTTCATAGCAGCTGATTTTAACAAATCACTAAAATCGGACACCACTTAAACACCTACCACTAGATGAGGCCATGCAATACTTTAATTCCACCTTCCTAGATATCTTGAATTTCCACGCACCCCCCCCCCCCCACAACCATCAGGATCAAAAACAACTATGCCCCATGGCTCACAAAGGATACTAAAACTACTATGAAAGATAGAGATAAAAGCTGGACAAGTTATCAAAAAAACAAAACCCGACCCTAAGGCATAACTGTTTAGAACTTAGAAACAAAGCCAAAAGACAAATTAAAGCAGACAAGACCAACTACTATAAGAAACTTCAAGAAAAATTTGCCCACAATCCCAAAAATTCTGGACTACCATATCAGGAATACTGTAACCAGGAAAAGCCTCCATCCCTACCCCTGTTCTACCAAATAATGAAACCAGTATCCCCACCCAATTCAACAATTTCTTCACCAAAACAGTACTTAACATTGCCAATGCCCAAACCAACATAAAATCACCAACACAACTAACCATCCTAACACAGCAGAATGACCAAAACACCCCTACCGCCTTCTCCCTGCAGCTAGTCCCTACCAAGACAATTTTAAAATTGCTTAAGAAACTAAAATCAACCATCTTAGCTGCAGACAAGCTGCCTGCTGATTTCCTTCAAATAGTAGCAGAAGCTATATTCTACCCTATCTCCATCCTCATCAATAGATCATTATCTGAACACAAAGTACCCACCTTGTGGAAAATTGCACACATCATTCCATTTCACAAAGGAGGTACCTGTCTAGAACTGACCAACTAGTGCCCAATTGCAATCCTATCCCCCTTATCCAAAATACTGGAAAGGGTTGTGCATACTCAGCTAATACAGTTCATTCTACAATATAATCCCCTCTCCAATACACAACATGGATTTAGACCAACACACAGCACCACTACCGCACTTCTCTCTTATACCAATATAATCAACCAACACAGGAAGAAAGGACTATTTGTATCCTCCATTTTCTTAGACTTATCTAAGGCTTTTGACATGGTGAATCACAACATGCTTCTTCAAACTATGTCTAACCTAAACATATGCCCATCTACTATACTATGGTTCACCAACTACTTATCAGATAGGCAACAAGCAGTTCTGTGGCAAGATAAACTATCCCCCTTACTGCCTGTCTCTATAGGAGTTCCCCAGGGGTCCATCTTAGGCACACTTTTGTTCTCCCTCTTCACCAACAACATCTCCTCAACCCTACTCACAGCCTCAGTTGTGCAGTATGCTGACAATACCATCATTATATGTGCCGCCCCCATGATAAGCGAACTACACTCCCTTACCCAAACTAACTTCTCCCAAGCCGAAACCTGGTTTACCAACATCAAACTTCTACTCAATCCCAACAAAACAAAACTGATCCTGTTTAAACCTGGAAGACCCCAGCCTTTAAATGATAAATTTAACTTCATAGCCAAAGGTGATATCCAAATAAAACCTACATCACACACAAAACTATTAGGTGTAGAAATCGACAACCAGCTAAAATTCAACATCCATTTAGCCCAGATTGTCAAGAAAGTCAACAAAAAACTTGGACTTCTCTATAGAAACAAACAATTCATGACTAAACAAACCAAAGCTACTATCGCTAGAACCCACCTCCTGTCTATTCTGCTCTATGCCTCCCCCATATTAACCAACCTGAACCAAAAAGAACTAAATACAATGGAATCTTGTTATAACAAGATAGCCACATTTACCACAGAATCCACACATAGGTCCCATCACTGTTTATCCCTAAAGCAACTCAAGTGGCTGGAACTGCCACATGCTTTACTATTCAACAGCACAGAAACTCTACTACCACCCAGATTTAACCCCAGCACTCCAACATCTTATTCAGCCATACACTACCTCCAGAGAGCTAAGATCCAGTAACCAGAACCTAATAAAAGTTATTAGACACAAAAATGAAGCAAGTAAATCTCTGTTTGCCTGTTCAGTTGCCCAAACTTGGAATGCTCTTCCAGGCCACATAACTTCTACTACCTCGACTAAAATATTCAAATGCAACCTTAAAAACCACTATACTAACAATTGGCTCTGTTCATGCTACTCCCCTGGATAAGCCACACTAATACTCTACTAACTTCTCCAACAAAACTAGCATCTACCACCCTCTAAAGGAACAAACCTTTTAATCTCTATAAACTTCACTATATTATTAACATCTACAACCTCTCTAGTATACCAACAATCCCAATCCTAGCTGTATCTTATTTACATGGACAACTTTAATTACTGTCTGAATGTAAAATCATTGCTTTTCCAATTCCTCTGTGTTATGACTTTAGACCCACGTGATATTTTGAGATGATTGTTACACAGATGTAACTGTACCAAAGCCACTGTATTGTATGTTTTGCTTGAACTATTTTTGTAAATGATACTTGGAGCTTTCCTCCATAGGAGGCCCAAGACCCTGTATTGTACTTTCTTGCATGAACTGTGTTGTAAAAGACCCTTGGAGCTTTTTTCCCCGGGTCTCCGCTGAAAATGGACCTGTGTCCAGTCGGACTATCCCGGTAAATAAATGTAAAATAAAACAATAAATAAAATAAAATAATGCATCTGTTCCCCTAAGTACCTCAGATTTCATTTGCCATCATTGTGATCTCAACATTTAGCTAAGTACTCCACCTCAAAATTGTTTTACTTCTGAGATTATTGATCAAGATGTTTTATATCGTTAACCACCAAACATACATTTACATAAGTTAAAAAAATTCACATAAACAATCCTGTGCAATATACCAACTTCATTTTCAATGTAATCATAAAATTAATGTACAAAATGTTAATAAAACAGTTAAAATACATTATAATACAAATAAAAAAACTTTATGTAAAAAAACAGTGTGTAAAAACACTTTCATTCCTAAGACTTGCACTCATGCCCCCACTTTAGTTTTTCAACTTTGTATGTTAACTGAGTTTACTAAAATATTTTACTTGATTGGTTAGTGACAACCACAGAAATTATAAATGGCGGGGGGGAAGTTAATGTTCTTTTAATCTGATGAAGTCTAAGTGTGAAGAAAATGTTTCTGTGCTTGACTGTGCATTAATTAAAGAAGTTGTTTTCCATTTATTCAAGTATTTCCGTTTGTCCAAGGACTCTGCTTTCCAGTGGTGTATGTTTGCTGGTTAATAGTGAATTTTACACCATTTATTTCCTTCTTGTTTTTTTGGCTGCTTGATTTGATATCTTCAGTTATCGTGCTCTAGTGTCTTAGTGCCCTCAGGGAGTTTTTTAATATATTTCTACTGATTCTCTAAGTCTGTCTATGGTAGTTAACCCCTTTATCTCATGGTGACTCTTTCCTGCCATCTGTTAGTTTGAGCTTGAATAGCGATACAGTGAAAGTCATTGCTGATATAGATAAATAGTTCAATAGTTAAGTAGTTATACAGTTAAAACAATAGGTAGTAATAGTATATTTTTAGTATTGAATACTTTTGTATTTGTTAGTGTTAAAAGCTTTAACCTGTATTCCACTTCCAGTGGTTTCTGTAATGTATTATTAGTATAGTGCTAATCTATTTATTGCTATTTTCTATGCTAGTACTTGCCATAATTATTTTTCTTCCATAATGGACACGCAGATACATTTTAAAATGTACTTAATGTAGCACCCCAAAATACCACTACAGAATTCCAAAAACCTGAATGTGGGGGGGCCTCCATTTTCTATGTGGACTTAGTAATTTGTGTGTGGTTTAAACCAACAGCTTTAGTGGGTAACAGATATAAACTAATTTTAAAAGGCCTTCTGCCTCCAGATCCAGAGGTGGCAAAAAACAAGAAAGCTTCTGAGAAGCTTGCCAAACATAAAGATTTGGATCCTCTCATCCAGATACAGATTTGCTGTATCCAGGACTGTTTGTAAGCTTCTGAGCCCCCCAAGGGTTTTTGTGCTGGAGGGAAACCTTCTAGCTTATCAGTGGGAGTGGTAAGCACTAGGTAGCTTATCTACCACAAGACGAGTGGATTTTTGCCCAGAAATTGTAGTTCATTGGCCGTTTGGAGAGTTTTTTCATCTCTTTCAACTTTCTGATTTAAAAGCCCACATTTGCGCTTGTTTCCCACCTTTCCTATAACTAGTCTAGTCCAGATACAGATTTGCTGTGTCCAGGACTGTTTGTAAGCTTCTGAGCCCCCCAAGCCTTTCTGTGTCGGAGGGAAGCCTTCTAGCTTGTTAGTGGGAGTGATAAGTACTAGGTAGCCATCTACCACAAGAGGAGTGGTCTCTGGCCCAGAAATTGTAGTTTATTGGCCGTTTGAGCAGTTTTCCCATCTCTTTCAACTTTCTGGTCTAAAAGCCGGCATTTGTGCTTTTCCAGCCTTTCCTGTAACTAGTCTAGTCCAGATATAGAATTGCTGTATGCAGGACTGTATGTAAGCTTCTGAGCCCTCCAAGCCTTTCTGTGTTGGAGGGAAGCCTTCTAGCTTATCAGTGAGAGTGTTAAGCATTAGGTAGCCTATCTACCACAAGAGGAGTGGATTCTAGCCCAGAAATTGTAGTTTATTGGCTGTTTGGGCAGTCTTTCCATCTCTTGCAACGTTCTGGTTTAAAAGCCCACATTTGCGCTTTTTTCCCACCTTTCCTGTAACTAGTCTAGTCCAGATACAGATTTGCTGTATCCAGGACTGTTTGTAAACTTCTGAGTGGTGCCAAAGTCTGCTCTTCAATTTTTCCCTTAGATCTGCTAGTTCTCTCCTCTTCTGCACTTTTACTAGCTTATTAGTCTACCACTTTACCAGACTTCTTGTAGCAATTATTGTAGCACACAATCAGCACTAAACGTTCTACAAGGAAACAGTTCCAGTATTTATTATTAATGCCCATCCCTCCAGGCATGTCTAAAGGTTAGTTCCCTTTGCTTTCTCCTATTAACCTGGTGAACTTGGGCATCCTGAGGCAATGTAGCAACTACCTCATGTACACCAACAACCCTCTCCTCTTACCTCCCAACACTGGAGCTCCAGTGATGACAAGACCCCTGAATCCTTTACACCAACTTCCAGACTTTTGAAGGAATTGTGAGCTTCAGTGACTATCAAAGCCTGAATCTTCTACACCAGCTACCAGACTGCTGAAGGAATTAAGTCTGTGGTTATGGATGAAACCTAGGTCAAATCGTGGCTGTTATTCATTGGCAATAAATGCTTGTTGGCTGGATCCCATTTTCCTGTGTGTTTTTTAAAACAGCACTGTCCAAGGCCAAGAATACAGCTTCTATGGGACTTGACAATATCCCTGTCTGTGTTCTACATCGACTACATATTGAACTGGCACCTCACCTGTGTGCCCTGTTCAATCACAGCTTTGTCCATACTGAATGGCACACTGCTACAGTCATCCCTGTCCACAAAGGAGAAGCGACTACAGACCCTAGGAACAATTGCCCCATTAGCCTGATGAGTCTGATATGCAAAGCTATGGAACGCATCATCATAAACAAGGATATAGGGAATCTCCAAACCCTGGATCCCACACAGTTTGGTTTTGTGAAGGGTATATTATGCCTGCTCAACTTGGTCAACTTCTTTGAGTCGGTCACCAGAGCTGTGGATAAAGGCAAGGTGGTTCATACAGCCTACCATGATCTGGCCAAGGCCTTTGATACCATTCCCTACTCAGGAATCATAGAAAAAGTCACTAAGCTAGGCATCAACCCCAATATCACTAGGTAGGTTGCAAACTGTCTCACAGATAGAACCCACAGTGTGAAAGTAGCTGACTCCAAGTCAGATTGCTGACTAGTCATGAGTGGAGTCCTACAGGGTTTGGTCCTGGGTCCTCTCCTGTTTGGTATCTACTTCTCTGAAGTCCAGGCCAACATGAAGGGACTCTGGCTGACAAAATTCACAGACAGTTGCCAAGTTGGGAGCTATTATTAACCCTCCCAAGTGATGTTGACATCCTACAGAATGGCCTCACTGAGACCGACTGGTGTCAGAACCATGGCCTAAAGCTCAATGCCAAAAAAAGTGTCATTATTCCCTTTGGGAAAAACCCAGTTCCCATGAATTACCACATTGTTGGTAGTCCACTGAATGCAGAAGTTATTATAAGAGATCTGGGAACACAGGTTGACAGCAACCTCTCTTTTGATCACCACATTGCCACTGTGGTGAGAATGTCCTTCTATGTGCCACATCTCATTACTAAGGGTTTTGCATCCATGAAGAAAGAGGTCATTGTCTCCCTCTACTCTTCCCTCATTAGGCCAATCATCAATTAAATGTCCCATTTGGCATGTACCTCACTGGACACCTGCAACAACTAGAGAGGTCACAAAAGTACCTCACAAAGAGGATCCTAGGCCTTAAACAGTTGTCCTATATGGACAGACTCAAAAATCTCCAACTATTCTCAGTCTCATATTGCCTACTTAGAGGCAATCTCTGCTTGACTTACAAAGCCATATCTGACCCAACTCTGTTAGAAATGCTACATCTAAAGATGTCCCAATACCTCCACACCACACACTCCAGAGACCTCAACCTCATTACCACAATCAACAGAATGTACTGGAGGGACAGGTTCATAACCCAGAGACTGCCCATGCTATGGAATAGACTTCCCATACATGTCAAGCAGAGCACCTCACTGACCCACTTCAAGAGAAGTCTTGGTGAGTGGATGGGAAGTAGAAAATTCACCCCATGGTTAACTCCGGTGGCTCTACTTGACAGAGGCACTGGGAACTAAGGTTGGGTGGCACAAGGACAGGGTAACTCTATGGCTGGGCTTGTAAAGGCCCCAGGGCCATTAGCCTAGTACACACCTATGAACCTATGAACAAAAATCATGCAGAATTGATGACTTTGACCTCAGCTCCAAAAGTTCCAAGGTTTGAAGCTCCTATGGCCCATACCACAACATACACTCCTCCTCTGGATTCAGAATCATTGGATTCTATTCTTGTACATGACTCCTCTAGAAAGCAAAGAACAATAGAGAAGTTATATCAGCACCCTACACCCAGATCATCTTTTGTGCTGTCCTTATGGTCTTTAGGTCTTAGAAGAGCACCTCTGAGGCAGACTTAGACTAATTGATGCAGAAGTTTCTGAGAACACACATTGAGATGAGAGTCTTTCTGCCCCTTTTGGCTCTTAAGGCCATCAGATCTGCCCAAATGCCCCCACTTTTGGTTCATTTCCTGGTCTGACTGTGTTGGTTCCTATGGCTTCAGATCTATCTTTACTCCCACATCTGTGGCCTCAGTGCAGACTCTTCCATTAGCTTTGACACTGGGTATTTTGAATTTGACTCATTTGACTCCTGCTTTGTAGGAACTGATGCAGTCTTAGAACTGAGGGCCGCAAACTGACGACTTCAGCTCCTGCACCAGGGCTGATTGGTTTACCTCCCCTGCTGGTAGTTGAGTTGGCAGGCTTCAAAACCTCAGTTTCAATCCCCTTATCAGGTATTTCATCAACTTGGCTTCTCCTGCCCCTCCAACAGCTACAACAATCACTCTGAGGGTAGGGTTGGATCTAGAAGCTGGGGTGGTGTCCTCAGATCCAGTGGAAGTAGGATCAGCCTTTTAGTTGTTAGGGAGGATAATTGCCTCTCCCAAGAAAGATGATCCACAGGTCTCAGTGGATGCATTTCCATCTCAGGACTTCCTTTCCCTCTTGTCCACTTCTCATCAGATACCCATGGGTCAGAGTAGTCCTGTAAGCTTCAAAGCCTCTGCACAAAAGCAGATTCAGTCCTCTGAGGACTGCCACATTTTGTGATGTTCACAAGAAGAGGACATGTAAGAGGATGAGCCTAGACTCTCTACTGGAGTCCCCGACCTCACACACCAACTTAGAAGATAGAAAAGATTCCCCACAATCCCAAGCAAACCAGATAAAATTGTCTTCCCACTAAATGATAAAAAACACTGGGCAAAATCTCCTGCAGTTGACTCCATCATTGTGGCAGCCACTACCAAAAGAGAGCTGTATGAAGACTGTACTTCCATCCACCCAACCAACAAGGAATCCAGGGCAATTGATAGATTGAAGAAGTGGGAGTACACTTCAGGCACTTTTGCATTAAGAATCCTGAAGTATGGCACACACATGAACAGGTTTCAGAGATATTTGTCATAACAGCCCTTTTCAATTCTTAAAGCTTCACTAATGACAGAGTCAAGAAAGCAGTTAGAAGCTACCTTGGCTGCTGTGTCTGGCATCATGAACCTCTTCATGTGCCTGATGCATAATGCAACATATGGTGCAGCTAAGGCAGCCAGGACTGGCAGAACAATGAGATGTCTTACTTGGCTGTTCCTGTTTGACTTTGCAGGCTACTTCAAGGCATCATTCACTAGCACCCTATTCAATGGGTCCTCCTTGTTTGGCACATCAGTGAAAGAGAGGATGCAGAAGTGTGAGCAGAATGGTAAGGCCCTTTTTGCCTTCAGAGTGAAGTTTGAGGTTCCTCAGAGATCATACAGTAGGAACCAAAAAGAAAAAAATCAGTCTCTGTGGTTCATGAAGTTGAAGCATCAGCAGTTTGTTTCATCTTGTGACAGGGGAGGTCATGGCAGAGGTCTACCCTTCAAACAGACACAGGTTCAAAGCCAAAGAAGTTCTGCAGAACCAGGGATAAAAGATCCCTTTTTGAATTGAAGATCACAGCATCCATGATGGTCTATCCAACTACTCCACTCTGGAGGCAGTTGAGGTTGTCTCTCCCTTTTCCTGGTTGCATAGTAGGCCATCATATTAGACAAAAGGGTAAGAGGAATACTAGGTAGAGGCTATTCCATACCCTCTTCCCTAACAAGTGGCACAAAAAGAGATAATTTCTCCTCTCAAAAAAAAAAAAAAAAAAAAAAAAAAAGAGCAGTCCAAGAGGTCCCACCTGACCAAAGAGGGCCATGATTCTATTCCAAGTTGTTTTTGGTTCTAGAGAAAGCTGAAGACCTCAGTCCCATATTGGACCTCAGCCTGTTGAATCAGTATGTTCGATAGACATATTTCAGAATTGTCATAGTGCCAGTGATTCCACCCTGTCTTTGGACAAACTAATGGATTTGCTCTCTTGAGCTCCATGACACTTACTTTCATATAAAGATAAATGACACAGTTCAGCTAAAGCTGCAAATCCAAATTCCAAACACAGAAAACAGCAAAGACTGCAAAACATAATCATTTACTGTTTCTGGTACCTCGGCTTTTGCCTTCTCATGGAATACTTTACTCACAGAAGCAGCCATATTTATGCATCAACTTAATGATGACTAATTAATCAATTAAACAATTAAATATTTAAACACATGCATATTCATCTAACATTTCAACCTCTTTATATTTGTTAACATTTTTTAACATTTATTACGTTTTTGACATTTTTTTAACATCTTTACATTTCCAGTACTACATAATTCATTGTTAGCTTCACTGACCCCAAACGTATTATCAAAATATGTCAAAATGACAACATTTTATAAAACCACATCTATTATTAATATTATGAAAATGTGCCTAAAATGCTCATATGACTATATTTCAAGATTCATGCCATTGGGATAAAGAGTATTATAATTAATAATAAACTTGGATTCCATTCTTAATAATCTTTGATGAAAATTAATATTGCATGCTCCCACCCCATAAGTTCTAGCAATTACACTAAAAGTGAAACCATCAACAAAACCTTCATCCTTAAGATGAAAATATTGGGCTATGGGGCTATCCATCCTACCATTCCTTATGTCACCAAGGTGTTCCATAATTCTTAATTTCACCTTGCGTTTAGTCTGTCCAACATACCATTTTGGTAACGGACAGTCACAACTGATCACGTAAATGACTCCAAAGGAGTTGCAATCAAAATGGTCAATAGCCTTGTAACTCTTGCCATTGATCATCTTTCCATTCAAATTTCTGATTTTTTTACAAACTTTGCATCTCCCACAGGCATAAGCACCTGCATTTATTATCTCATTCCTTTTACTTCTAGTTCTTGACATCTCCTTCAAATTTGGAAATCTTCCATGAGAAAAAACTACCTTCTTAGGAAATATGTCACATAAGTTTTCATCCCTACTTATAATAGGCCATAGAATATTTACCACATTTTTTAAAATTGGTGAAAAACCTGAATATTTGTTAACAAAAAATATGACATCATCCTGTTTGTCTACATGATCATCTGAATATGTATCTCTCTCCCCATCTATTGTGTTTGAATTCAAATATAACCATGATTTTTTATGAACTCCAAGTCTATATTCTTTTTCTACTTTATTTCTTGCTTCTCCAATTAATTCATGAGAATATCCCTGCGCATGTAACCTTTTCTTAACAAGATCAAATTCTACTTTTAACTTGGTCTTTTCTGAAGTGTTATTTGCAATGCGCTTAAACTCCTCTAACAGTAAAGACCTGATTAGATGGGAACTATGCATGCTGGAAGCATATAAAAAATTGTTTACAGCAGTGACTTTATGAAAAGGCTTATATTGCACCCTTCCATCCATACCCACGTACAGTTTCACATCTAAAAACTGCATTGTTCTCCTATCAATGGTGAAGGTAAAGTCCAACCCACTTGGATTACCCCTTAAACTACTGATGAACCCCTCAAATTTCTTAGGGTCATCACTACATAAAAATAATAAGTCATCAATGTACCTTTTATATTTCACTACCTTCCTACTAAAAAATTCAGTTGGATACAAAAACATGTTCTCAAAATAAGCCATAAAAAGAATGACGTATGATGGAGCAAATGGTGCACCCATAGCCATACCTTCTTTTTGAAGAAAAAATTTTCATCAAACTCAAAATAATTATGAGTTAAACAAAATTCCAACAAATTGATTATGTACATCGTGCGGGGTCCCTCACCTAACATTTTGGAAACTGCCTCTAGTCCCTACTTAGTTTTAATACAAGTGTAAAGGGATTTGATGTCAACACTAACCCAATAGAAATCATCCTGCCGTACAGTCCCCCCTACAAAATCACAGATTTTCTTAGTATTTTTAACATGAGAGGGTACTCTGGAAAGATGACATTTCAATAAAGAATCCAACAGGATACCCACATTTTGCAGATAAGCACCTTTACCCGACACAGTAGGTCATCCTGGTAGGTCCCTTAAGTTCTTATGGATCTTTTGTGCTTCCAGATAGGGGTTAGTCATTATCATTTCAGGGTCTTGCTGTTTGGGCTTACCATAGCCCCCCCAAGGTGTTCACAAACTGCATGGCTGTTTTTGCAGCTTGTCTATAACTCAAGGGATACATGATTTTCCCATATCTGGATGACTAGCTCCTAACTGCCCCCTTAAGGGAGTCTCTAATGGAAACTGAGGACTACCTTCTCAGATTTTACAAATTCATAGATTCATAGATTAGTTTCATAGATTAGTACTAAGCTAACTGCCATTGCGAGCCATTTTAAGCCTAGCCAATTATCCCTTGTGAGACTCGAACCCTGCACCTTGTGTATGTAAGGCAAACACCTTAACCATTAGGCCACTTTCCCCTAGGGTGCCAAATCCCTGGAAATCTCTGTAAACCTTTAGAAGTTCAATCTCAATTTGGTTCAGAGAATAACCTTTACAAATTATGAACTGGTCATAACCCTATCCATTATTTCCTTGCTTCCTAAAATAATTCAAACATTGAACTCAACCATTCAGTTTCTTCTACTCAACCCCTCTAACACTGCAGCATTAGTTCTGTGGGTACTGGATCTTATAGCATTGTCAGTATTAATAGTTCATTTTGCACAGTTCCAAATGAGAATTTTCAATGGCTGCTTTAAGCTCAGTGGTCTCAGTGCTTTTATCCTCTTTCCAGGGCTATTATTATAAAAAAAATCATGCAGGAGCCACCTGAAATGGTGGTTGCAGTCTTCACTGGTACACTCAGTTAAAACCTTTGTAACTTCTGCTCCAGTAGCAAGCATAACAACAAATGCATCCTTCCTAAGGTGGACAGTATTACAAAGAGAGAATGGTCTAAGGTCTATAGACATAGAAAGAGGCCAATAATGACACCAATGGCTTGGAGATGAGGGCAGTCATTTTTCAGTTGCAAAAACTTCAAGATTCTCTCCCCTAGGGTGCCATATTTATTCAAGAGATTTTAGTCATTGGATTGTAATGACCAACTAGGAACATAGTTTTGTAGAATATAATTTAGTGCTGGACAAGCAGATAGATTCTGGATAATTTTATAGGTAGTAAGAAGCTGTCTGTATGTCAGCTGATGGGGTATTTTTAACCAATTTAGGCTTAGTACTATACAGTTGTGGGCTGTGAAAAGGGTATTTGCTGCAAATGTAGTAACTTTCTTATAGCATTACTCAAGTTTTGATTATTGTAATGCTTGAAGGTTAGTAAAGATGGAAGCACCCTAAAAAAGTGTGGGGAGGAGTTAAGTTGACAAGTGTAAATTTTGTTGTGTTGGTGAGTATGCTTTTGGCTCTATAAAGCATCCCTGTTTTTTGATGAGTTTTTCTTTTGCAGTTTTTTATAAGCAGGTCAAATTTAAGATTATCATGCAAAATCATCTCTAATATTTACTGGATTATTGGCCTCTTTCTATGTCTATAGACCTTGGACCATTCTCTCTTAACTAATACTTTCTCTCTTTACATTTATTAGTGAATATAGAAATTAAAAATTGTAAACTTATTTGTTATTCTTGTATTTGCTGTTCTGTTGCTTTTCCTGTTTTTCTTAATACTATCTTGTGCTTATATGTACTACTATGATACTTATCAAACAGTAGATGTTATGTTCTACCTATTATAATTTACTTTATTCTTATTTGTATTTGATATTTTTGATATTGTATCTTTGGAGCTTTTCTCCCCAGGACTCCATTGAAAATGGGCTCATTCGGTCCAATGGATTATCCTGGCAAACAAACTTCAAATAAAATAAATAAATGTTACTTCAATTACTATATTATCTTTTTTTTAAACAAGAAACATTTTTATTAAACCATCACTTATGACATATGCAATCATACATTTATATGAGTGAAAACAAACCACACTGACACAATCCTAGTTGCAAGCATTTTACATTACAAGCCATACTGATACACTCCCAGTTGCAAACATTATAATATACCCAATCATTTTCAGTCAAACATTATATAACTCATTTAAGTCTTACCTTCTTTTAAACCTCATTCCTCCCCTGTATGTATTGTTCCCACAATTCCCAATTTTTCCTATGTAGTTTGCTCCTACCCTTTTCTAAAGATCTCAATTCTAGTTGTTTTTTCTCTGTTACTATATTCAGTACTTCTAGTATAGTGGTTTAGATTTTGATTACCATTTTCTAGTAATTGCTTTTTTTGGCAGTTACCATAATTAGACACAGCAATGCCTTACCTTGTCTAGGCAATTCCAATTATGTATCATAGCTCAGAAAAATTATCTCTCTCATCACATCAATTTGCCCACCCAGCATCTCCGACAGTGCATCCCACAGGGAATCCTTAAAGTCCACTAACTCACCACAGCCCCAGAAAATATGTTCTCAATTACCTCTTTCTTCCCCATCACACCTCTACCATTTGGTGTTTACCTGAGGAAAAAATTCTATTGAGTCTACTTGGGGTATAAAAATATCTATGTAAACATTTCCAAGCAAAAATCCTAAATCTTCAAAATGTTGTTGCATATTTGGGAGACATACATATATCCTCCCATTGTTACTTTGTGAATTGCTTATCCATCCTCTCTTCCCAATCCTTTTTTATCTCCTCTGATTGATTGTTATAATTATGCAATATTTTACATGCTCTACTAATTATTGCTTTTTTAATGGCAGCTTCTGTTCTAGATTATATTAAAAACTATACCAGTGCTGGTCTTTTGTTTAGGGCCCCCTATTTCTTTCTCTTTGCCTATACTCTGATATCAATGAGAGGACTCCACCCACTTTAATTTTTGCCTCTGATCCCTCATATATCCTCCTAATCAACCTTATAATTTTTTCAAGAAATGCAAATGCTTCCATTGCTCTGCTCATAAACTTCCAGCTTATGCTGTCAAATGCTTTGTCTTTATCAAGACCAACAACAACAATGGTATTTTCCTACATTCTGCTTTTCTCTCGATCATCAATGTTCTGTTAATATTGTCAAATGTTTGCCTCCCCTCCACAAAACCATATTGATCCATATCTGTCAATTTTGGCACTGCTTTTGCCATTCTTTTTAGCTGTTATAGACATTAACACTTTATAAGCATGGTTTAGTATTAAAATGGGCCTGTGTGAAGCTGGATCTGATAGATCTTTACCCTCTTTATGTATTACAGCTACCACCGCTTTCTTCCAGGATGTTGGTACTTCTCCTCCTCTTAAAATACTGTTAAACAAAACCTTCCAGGTCTATATCCGTTTTTCACCACCTAGCTTCTAAACTTCCACAAAAAAACAATCTATTCCTGGGAACTTTTCTGTAAATTGGTTATACATCACAGTTTTGATCTTATTTCCTCCAATCCTAGCAGTTAGTAATTGAGCTTTATCTACCTCTAACCTTGGCATATTTAATTATTCTATAAACATTTCCAATTGTAGCTTTTCTTGATTTTCATACTTCTCTGCTTTATACAGTGTTTTCATAGAATTTCCAAAATATTTCTAATACATGTACAGGATCTCTTGTTACCTTCTTTGTTATAGGCCCCCTAAGCTTGGCAACAACCCTTTCTACTTTCTGTTGCCTGAGTCATTGTGCTAAAAGTTTTTGTGCTCTAGTGTTATTATCAAAAACAGTTACTTAACAGCAATCTTTCCAAAATCATGTAAATTATCGAGTTAAGCCCTTATTTTCTACTTAGCATTCTGCAGTTTATCCTCTTCTCTGTTCTGTGAGATTCCCCCTATTCTGCAGTACTTTAGCATTTGTCAGTCTCTAAATAATTTCTTAACCATAGCTCCCTTTCTTTTATTTCCACCCTATTTTTAAACTCCACCTTAATTTTATTCCACTTCCTAGCTATATTTTCAGAAATAATTTCAGTAATCTCAAATAGCTCCTGAATAGTCTCCACTACCCCATTCCTTAAATTCTTCTCTTTTCAACAGCTAGGCAGGAAAGCACCAGTGTCTCATTTTTATTTCATTACCCTGTATTTTTATTATAGTTATTATTGGCACATGATCTGAAATAGTTATTGGGTGCATATCAAGGCTTTCAATTAAATGCACATGTTCCTGTGAAATGTAAATTCTGTCTAGCTTAGCCCTGTTTTTTTATATCTTGGGAAATAGTATGTAAATTCACACTAAACTCCTATTACTGAATTCACATCTTCCAGGCCAAATATTTTGACAAATTATTTCACAAATCTACCCTCCTTTGTTATACTTTCCCTTCTGGGCCCCCAGACATATCTTCACTGCTGCAAATCAAATTCCAGTCCCCACCTATAAGTAATATTCCTTGCTGAAAACTGATTATTTCTCCCAGAATTTTCTTAAGCTCCATGATAGCAGTTTTAGATGGAATATAAATACAAGTCAGTGTAATCCTCCTCCTTTGTCAGTAGCCCCTTAGCACTACAAAACTGCCATTATCTTTTTTATCCTCTTCTATCAGTATTGGGTCTCGTCTTGCAATTAAATAAGTACTCCTTTTTTTCGTTGTCCCAGATATTCCACTGAATAACCATCCTGAAAACTTTTTTTTGTCAAATCCACATGTTCAGTTCTTTCCAAGTGTCTTTCCTGTAACATACCTATTTGCACTCTACATTTTTAATATAGTTCACTATTCTTTTTCTTGTATTTATCTGTGAGACTATTGACATTTAAAGATATTACAGAAAACATCACTGTATTAATAAATTAGTATCTCCATCTTTTATGTATAACACCTTTTTGTTAAATGTCTAATTCTAGCTTTTGTGTTACATGCATACACTGGCAGGTTGAACTTTTATATAGTTGTTTCTTGTCATATATATTTGAGCATATGTCACATCTTACAAAACCTTTTGTTTTATTGAAAACCCTCCAACAAAAAAAAAAACTCCCAATACCCGCCTAAAACCTGTTAATTTAATACTAACATACAAAAATATGTACATCTTCAAATATTAAAGTTTTACCCTCCTAATAAGAACAGATGTCCCAGACTGACAGTCACACTCATTGACTTGAGTTAACCTAAAAGAAAGGTTATCCATGCTAAGACACATGGTGCAGCCTGTGCTTCTACTAAGTGCAAACTGGTTTTGTCTTATCTTTATAGCTCTCCCAGCTGGGAAGAGCCCTGAATGCTTTCAGAGAACATTATCTACTAGCCAGTTTCTCTTTACTTTGTTTCCCCAACCAATCATTCTCCACAACACTGTAACCAATTTCTCTTTATCAGATTGTCTCCATAGAAACATGAGAACCAGACAACAAATTTCTCATTATCAGATTGTCTCCATGGAGACATGAGAACCAGACTGTCAATTTTTCTTTATCAAATTGTTTCCATAGAGACATGAAGGCCAGAGACATAATTGTTACCAAGCATACATTCATTTACTGAAAAAGACTCATATTCAATATTATTTTTAATTTACATGCTTTCTCTTAAAACTTGTTACTAAATCAAAGGTCTTTAATCTAGTCATTTCCCCATGAAAGAATTAGAAAAAGCACATTAATTTTTATTTTGTCATGCTCTATTAAGCAGGCTTTTTTCACATTGCAGTGCCTACATTTCTTAAAACTGAATAAGAAGAAAGACAGAAGGGAGAAAGAAAGGACCTATTTACAGTCCTCATTACGCTTAAAAGTAACTGAGAAATTTTTAATTTATAGCATGCAAAGAAAACCATACACCATAAAAATAGTAATATTAAGAAAAAAATGTTTTCTTTACTTACAGTTAACTTTCTCCCCTCCCTTCCCCCAAAGCATTTTTCCAAACATTAATGAGATGAAGTAGGGCATATACTTTAGAGACCCCCACTAGTCCAACAAATTCTGAAAAAGTCCAATATTTCCAGGTTTTCTTGTTCTGTCATATTTCACAAATATAATTATTGAATTGTAATTCCACATTAAGTTACTGGTTTTATTACTGTTCATGTCCGTCTCCCAAATCCTGTCTCTGTTTCATTTCCAATGTACTCTCAGTTCTTCTAGTCAACCCTTATGCTCCTTTCCTTCTCTCCAACATTTTCCATTGAAAGGGTGGAAAAGATTTCACAGGTACAGTTTCTCTGTGGTCTTTATTACCAGAAGAACAAGAAGACTATTCTTCTGTTTCACAGCTCACATTTTGTTGGACAAACTTTTGGATTTCCTCCTTAGCATGTACTTCATCAATAAATGATTTTGTCCCCCCATGGAAGAATACCTTGAAGACAGCTGGGTACCGCAGTTTGAATCTCACACATGCATCTCAATATTTCCTGAATAGTGGAATAAATTCGCTCCTCTTCTGCCTGGTGTACAATAAGCAGTCATTCTCCACAGATACTCTGCTGTCTCTCACTTTTAGTACTTTGTCCTTCTGCCACAGGTTTGTCAGAATAAACTCCTTCTGCTGGTAGGATTGCATGTTTTCTATTAAAGGTCTAGTTTGCTTGCTCATAGCTAGGTTTGGAGTGTACACATGATGTGACCTTTTAGCTAACAATTTCTGCTGTGGAATACCAGTCCAGTGGCTTCTTTGTGCTTTCTTAAAATTAATGCAGTCTGTTCCTTCCAGCTTCTCTGGTATAGCTAAAAATCTCAGGTTTTCCCTACGTGCTCTGAGCTCTAATTCTATTATTTTTTGAAACACCATTTCCTGAGCAGTCTCATATTCAGCCATCATTTTCTTCTTTTCAACCTCTGATTTTTGCAGCTTTATCACCTCATTTATACATCTGTTTAAAGCTTCTTCCATTTTTCCATTTTTTGTAGTTTGTGTTGATATATTCCATCAGTGATTCATGTATTTTAACTAGATATGTCTGCAGTTGTCCTATATCTTCCAGTAGGTTACTGGAAGTCATGTCTGGAGGTTGCATTGCTTTTTGTTAAACAACTGCAGAACTTTCCCCAATCAGTGTTTCCTCACTTTTTGTAGCTGATTTTTTTTCCAGATACTCTGTATTTCTTTTTTCCTGGCATTCAGGCAGTACACTTACTAGCCATTTACTGGAATTTACCCATAAACACAAAAGTTTACTGGCCTTCTCTGATGAGTTTTTGTTTTCACACTGGGAGAGCTGGAGATAAGCTGTTACTCAATGTTAAACCATTTTGGAAGTCCTTCAATGGTTGTCTTATCAAGCAAAAGGACTTTAAATTTTTCTTTATCATGGGAGAGAGATTTGTGGAAAAATGTAGTAGTCTTTTTTTTTTTAGGGTTGAGCATGAGTTGTGAGTTACAAAGCCATGTTTCCATTGCTGTTAAAGCTTCCTGAGTAATTTTTTGGAGACATGTAATGTTGTTAGACATGCAAATACATGTGGAGTCATCTGTGTACTGTAATAGGGAGGCTTGTTGTGTGGATGTGTGGAGAGTGTTGGTGAGAATGTTAAACAGGAGGGGACGATGCATAGAGCCTTAATGGTACAATGGTGGTTGGTAAGTATGGAGACAGAGTGGAGTGCCATTTTACTGACTGATATCTGTTGGATAAGTAGCTTTAGAACAATAGAAGAGTGGACTGAGAGTGATCTAATGAGGACATTTGAAGTAGAAGTTTGCTGTGACCAACTGTGTTGAAGGCTTTAGACAAGTCTAGAAAAAAGGAGAAGACTAGTTTACCATTATCTCTGTCTTTGTTGACAGTATCTATATATGTTGAAAATGCAGTGGTAGTACTATGGGAAAGACCAAAGCCATGTTGTTTGGGACAGGAGTCCTTCCTGCAGGAGGTAGTTTAGCAATTGTCTTTGAATACATTTTTTTCAAGTATTTTGGAAAAGGGGAATAAGATTGCTATAGATGTAAAGTTAGCAACCAAAGTTGAAAACAGTGCTGAAAATACTAAAACATCAATGATCCAAAAACAGGACACGGGAAAGATGACCCACAGTCCTGTAAAAGTAGATCTTTAATATGAAAGTACGAAGTATAAAAAGCAGCACAGCATAAGAAACAAGAACACTTAACAATACACCATGTTTTTTTTTTAAACAAAACTTCATCAGATGCATGTCATACCCCAAAAATCATTTATATACTTGACCAATAAATAAGAACCACCAGTTAGTCAATTAAACTAATTAAATAATGAAATATCATCCTTTTCTTCCTAAATCTAAAACATTAAAAATCCAATATGTATAAAAATCATTAAAAGCATATATAAAAAATGTGTATTAACAAAACTATTATACAGCTGATAAATGAACAGATCCCTTTTAATAATAAAACACTAAATTATATTAGAAGCACTTATAGTTTACGTGAAATGGAACCTTGATATAGATAGAGAAAATAGTCCATTATCTCCATCTAGTGATCCTAAAAATATTAAAAAAGTATTTAAAAAGTTATAGCTTAGCTGCTCTGAGCTTAAGCAATGGGACCAAGGACACTATATCGACATGATGCATCTGATGAAGTTTTATTTAAAACGAAAATGCGGTATATTGTTAAGCATTCTTGCTGTGCTGCTTCTTATGCTGTGCTGCTTTTTATACGTCGTACTTTCTTATTAAAGATCTACTTCTACAGGACTGTGGGTCATCTTTCCTGTGCCCTGTTTTTTGGATTATAGATCTAAAGTTAGTAATGCCTGTTGAAGTTCCTCCTAATATCTAATACCCATACTGTTTGCACTATCCATATTAACTTGGAATGTAAATGGCCTTACAGGCATAAACAAAAAGGAAAGAGTACTGAATTATTTTAAGAAATGCAGAGTGCAAATGACAATGCTGCAAGAGACATATTTGGAGAAAAAACAGCATGTGAATTTGACAAAGAAAGAATTTCAGGATGGATATTCAGCAAAATATCAGGGACAATGGAAAAGGGGAAACAGGCTCCAACACTGACAGAAGAGGGAAAAAAGACAATAATGGTAGATTTGTGGTAGTAAAGAGGATTACATTGGCATTTATTTATATTCCACCAAAAACTAATATTATGAAGCTTAAAAAATTTTTGGGAGAAATAATCAGCTTTAATCAGGGTATATTTAATCAGGGAATATTACTATAGGTGGGGACTGGAACTTGATTTGCAATAGCAAACATGCATTAGGATGACCTAGAAGGGAAATATGAAAAAAAAAGATTTCTGAAGAAAGATATGAAAATGTTTGGTGTGGAAGATGTGAATTCAGTAGTAGAAACTCAGACAGAATTTACATATTGTTCTTCAAGGTATAATAACTGGACTAGACTAGATGGAAGTTATATTTCACAAGAACATTTGTATTTAATTGAAATCTTCAACACATATCCAATAACTATTTCAGATCATGCACCAATAACAGCTAAGATAAAAATACAGGGTAATGAAATAAAAATGAGACACTGACACTTTCCCACCTACATGTCAAAAAGAAAGGAATTTAAGGAATGGGTATTGGAAGTTATTCAAGAGTTATTAGGGAAGATAGAAATATCTTTGGAAGTTATAACTATTGAGTAGGATAAAATGAAAATGGAGTTTAAAACAGGGTAGAAATTAAAGGCAGAGATAAGTTTAAGAAGTAAGATTTGCTTAGAGGAGCTGACAAAAGTAAAGTATTGAAGGATAAGAAGAATCTCACAGAACAAGAAGAGGAGAGTGCAAAGAAAAAATATGGGAGTATCTGATTAATATGCATGAATTTAGAAAGATTGCTGTTCAGCAACTATTTTTGATAATAATGCCAGATCATAAAAAAACTTTTAGCACAATGACTTAGGCAGCAGAAAGTAGAAAGGGTTGTTGGCCAACATAGGGAGCCTAGAATAAGAAAAATAAACAGAAATTCTGTAGAGGTTTTAAAGATATTTTAGAAATGTTATGAAAATTTGTTTAAAGCAGATAAATGTGAAAACCAAGAAAGAGCACAAATGGAAATATTTATTGAAGACTTAATTATGTCAAGGTTAGATATAGATGAAGCTAAAGAACTAACAAAGAAGATAAAAGGGCATATGATAAAAATGGTAATATGTAATCAATCTTTAGGAAAGTCTCCAGGTATATATGGTATTCACATGGAAGTTTGGAAGGAAGAAAGTGATAAAGCTCTGGAAAATTTTATTTAACAGCATTTTAATAAGATAGGAAGTGCTAACATCTTGGAAGAAAGTTGTGGTAGCTGTATTACATAAGGATAGTAAAATCCCATCAGACCCAGCTTTATACAGACCTATTTCAATTTTAAAGCATGGTTATAAAGTGTGTATGAATGTACTAGTTAAAAGAATGGCAAACGTGTTGCCAAAATTAATAGATATGAATCAGTGTGTTTTTTGGAGGAGAAGCAAACTTTGACAGCATAAGTAGAACAATGATGATCCAGGAGAAAACAGAATATATGAAAATACCACTGTTGTTGGTGGGTCTTGATGCAGAGAAAGCATTTCTTCAGCATAAGCTGGGATTTTATGAGTAGGGCAATGGAAGCATTTACATTCCCTGATACCATTATAAGGTTAATTAGGAGGATACATAAATGATCAGAGGCAAGGATTAAAGAGGGAGGGTTCCTCTCTGATAAATTGTGTTTTTACTGAGGAACCAGGCAGGGGGGTTCCTCTTTTCCTTTGTTATTTGATTTGTATTTATAGCCACTTGCAAAGAAATTAAGGGACTCAGAAATGCAAGGATATAATTGGTATGGTAATCAAGAAAATGTGGCTTTATTTGTAGATGATATTATTTTGTACCTAGCAAATCCAGAAAATGAAATATCAGTCTTGTGGAACATTTTTCACACCTTTATTAAATTGTCACTTAAGACACAGGCAAACATGTCTTAACTGTCTTTCGGCTTTTCCCGGTTAGGGGTCACCACAGCGGAACTCCGGTCTGCTAATGATTGGCAGTAGATTTTTACATGCTGGCTTGCCAGGCCTAATGCACAACCTTCAATGAAGGAACACCCATTCATGCATGTCGACACACAGAAGACGCTCCAACTGAGAATCGAACGTGCAACGTCTAATTGTGAGGTGACAACGCTACCGCAGCACCACCACCGCAGTATAAGAAAACAAACAATATTAACATGTTTCCAGTCACATCCTTTATGCATGAAACAGATTCTTATAAAAAAGACTTTATGTGATTGTGACGAGCCCTCTTTACCCCAGAACAGTAACTAAGGAGTCTCTGTCCTTACCACTGTCTCCAGTCAGGGAGTTTCACTAAACGCAGGGATAAAAAATGCAGAATTTTCTGATATTCACACATACACACACACTTGGGAAAGACTAACACAGAGTTACCTGCTGTGTTTCTTTGCCCAAATTACAGGGTAACAGCTGCCAGCAGTCACAATACCATTTAAAAGGGGTGCTCAATTATATTGGGGAAAATAAATATTGAAACAAATGGTAGCATGAATCCCAATCAGTAAGGCTTTTCATACTAGCCCTGGTGTTATCACAATCAGCATAAATAGTCTCAGGTTATTAAAAATATTCACTAAATAACCAGCCACAATGAGAGGTAGTAAAACATTTAATAGTTAATAAAAGGATTTAAAACATGTATATACTGAATAACTGATTCCAATAAACAACAGAGTTTCACACACAGGAAATATGAAAATAATACTGTAGGGTAGATCTCACATTGATTTTAGAAAACCTCTAACTAACTAGCTGTAGTTCCCTGACTATCTGAAGGTTAACTGTCCCCATCTAATCTAAATAACTCAACAAGATTATACTCTTAGTTCTGCAAAGCAAGATGAGGAATTATGTCCACACTCCAGGATGTTTGACCTCAGTGACTGGAGCAACTACTCTGGAAACAACTGGATTACTACTACTGCTGCTGACCAATTCTGGAAAACAAACTGAACAGCTGACTGAGAACACACTTTTAAAGCAGATATTTTTTAAAAGTAACAGGAAGCTGCTATGAGAATTCTACTCTCTCATATTAGACTTTGAAAAGAAAGCAAACAGCTGCAGTGAAGATTTTATTCTTCCAGCTCTGGCACACAATGACATAATCTGTAGGTCAGCTGACTCTGGCATAACATACATTCAAAATTCTCTTTAAAAAACATGTACATTTGGTCAGCCAGAAAAACACTGTTTGACATTAAAACATCTTGCATAAATCAGACTGATGATAACATAAACTTATTTACAAAATTATATCTAGTCATGCTGGCATATGTAACACGGTAATTTACAATTATTTACAGAACTTCAGCTAGTCATGCTAGCACAGATACCAGTATCTAATATCCTCACAGTGATGTATAAGGTATGTAACTGTGAACGTTATAAAATGATCATCAGTCTAACATGACATAAATTGCTCAATTCCTGCCTTCTGTTAAACTTCACTCCTCCTCCTCCTCCAAAAAGTGTTGTGAAACATTTTGAGACAGTTTCACATCTCTTCAGGATATAAAATTAATGAATACAAAACAAGACTATAGCTGTAAATTATGTACCCCACTTGAATTTGTTTCAGCAATACCCACATTTATTGAGACTTAATAAGAGGAAGTATTTAAGAGGATGGATTGAAAAGGCTTCTGTTATGGCAGTTAAATATATATAAGAAGGGACTAAAAAAATAATTCAAAAACTGAGAAACTGGAATCTCTTGTTTATGAATGTAGATAGTAAGATACAAACAGTGAAAATGTTTTTAGTCCCTTTAATTTTATATATGGGTGAGACATATTTTTATCAACCACAGAAGATGTGGACAGTGATAAAGAGTTGAAGTAATTTATCTGGGAGGGGAAGCAGGCAAGAGTTAAGCGAGATAAGTTGATCCTTACAATAGAACAAGGTGGTTTAGGATTACCTTATTTGAAGGTATATTTTAGAGCTACACAGTTAAGGCTGTTGTACATAACACAATTAGAAGGCTATAATTCAAAATTGAAAGAGATGATGATAAAGCAGGGGGAAGTTCAGTAAGTAAAGAGAGAGAAAGTGAGATTTGGATGCACCATACATAATATTATATTCATAAAGTAGCAGAAAGTATTCTAATAACTAAGCAAACAGGAGAATGGATAAAAGAGATTTTGATAATAGGCATGACTGCAAGTAGGGGTACAGAAAATAGGTAAGAGGGGGCTGGAATTTACTGGAGAAAATGGACAAAGATATCAGGGGCAAATAACTAAAGAGGGAAAGATAATAGAGTGGGATGAGGCCAAGAAAATGTTTGGACTGCAAGCTAGAGACTGCCTTCCCTGCCAGGGTTTGATGTTAGAGTAGAAGCAAAGAGAAAAGGACAGGTGACTCTTAAGTGAAGGGTCTGCACTGGTGGGGTTTTATTCAAATCTAAAACAGAAGCTGCTGTTAAAAAGTAATAATTAGTAGGCCATATGAAATATTGCATGATAACTATAAGGATCAATCAAAAAAGGTTATACAAGATTTGGAAGAGAGACTGGAAAAGCAATTTACAAAAGAACAATGAGAGAAAATATATGTGGCTCCCAAGTATGCAACAAAATCTAGACGTTTTTGTATCTTTGCTTGGAACTGTTTACATTGATATATTTTTATACCCCAAGCAGACTTCAAACAATTTTTCCTCAGGCAGATACAGCTGTTGGAGGTGTAATGGGGAAGAAAGAGGTAAATGCGATATGTGTTTTGGAAGTGTAATGAGCTGACAGATTTTAAAAATTCCCTACATAGTACAGAAATATTCAGGGTGAGCAAATGGCTGTAACTAAGTTTTAACACAGCTCTACAGAGTTAGGCGACCGACCACTGCTCTGCTGTATTCATCTGTGCAATCCAAGGAATATGTTGCATTCTGCTATCCATGAGTCAATTTTGTGCTGTATTTTGCACTTTTAAACTATATTTTTGCTATATTGCTGATTTTTTAAAACTGTTCTTGTTGGTTTGTTGCATTGTTTGCCTGCTGTAGCATAGACTAGATTCAGACCTGCTGAATCTGGTTCTGTTTGTTAAATTGAGCACTAAACCAGGCTATCTTTTGGAGAGGACCCCCCCCTGCACCCTTGTGGCAGGAGAGTGCAGTTAGGACTCATCTGATTGAAGGTTGCTTGCACAGGGCTCAGTTTTGAGCTTTTTCATTGGTTAAATTGTTTAATTCCTATGATCCTATACCCCCCATTTGTGGAATAGACTCCTTTTCCACATAAAGCAGAGTACCTCATTACCCTTTTTAAGTGCAACCTGGATAACTGATGGGGAACAGAAAATACATCCCTGGGATTCCACCTGCATCCCTGCTGGACAGTGGCATAGGGTTCTGACTTGTTGGAACATGGGCTAACTTCTTGGCTAGGCTTGTAAGACCCTCAGGACCAATAGCCTGGTAACTTCCTATGATCCTAATTCAGTTTGCTCACTGCTGCTACATAAGCCACGCATTTGCACGGGTTTGAGCTTGTTTTAACACAACTGCACAGAGTAAGGTGACCAGTCACTGCTCTGCTGTATTCATCTGTTTATGCACAATGCAACTCCATGCACCAATCTTGCACTACCATGCAGTGGGCGTAACCATTGGCAGTTATAGACGCAAAAACTTCAGTAGATAAATTTTCCTTTAGTAGCTGCCTGTGATCCATCTGAGAAGTCCTTAAATTATTCTTAGCTGCTCAGAGAACACCTCAGCTGCACTTATGCCCCTTAAACAGTCCCAAAACCACCAAATCTTCAATGATCACATACCATTTAGAGAACCCCCACTGGTATAGACCCTTTGTAGAGCACGGAAAAGACCCAGTTATACCACACCCCTCCATTTCTCTTTCCACTGTGAAAACAGGATTTAACTTAGCATTATGGATGGTCAGTTTCCCCTCCATTTCTCCTACTAGCCTGATTAACATGGGTATCCTGAGTCAGTGTAGCAACTGCCTTATGTACACTGGCAACCCTCTACTCCTAAATCACCCAAGTACAATTTGTGAGAGATGCATCTACACTAAGAATCTGTAATCTTTGTTCTCTCATGCACAGAACAGTAACACTGAACAGGTTATCAGCTCACATACTACACCTCATACGCAAACCATGCACTCATCACATAAACCATCATATGCTGAGGTACTCACCAGAAACCTGCCTAAACACTAGAGACCTTCCAAACACAAACATACTACACGTAATACAGCACCTACAGCACTCAATACACATAAAAACACAATCACCAGTGTCTAACCAAATAAGCCCCTAAGGCAATGCACATCTAAACCAAATTTGTTTAGTCATATGTGACTCCATTGTGAGACACACAGATCTCCCACTCACCAGGCTGGACAAGGAGAAGGTTCTGGTCAGCTGTCTGTTGGGTGCCAGGATCCGTCAGACCATGCATGCACTCAAGTCTCTCAACAACAATTACTGTTATGACTGTGTCATAGTTCATGTTGGTGTGAATTACTTGAGACGTACCTCACTGGACTGTATGAAAAGAGACATGATTGAGCTTTATGAATATGTGTCCCAGGCAGGTATGTCCCTAACCTTTAGCAGCATTCTACCCTCACCTAGGATGATAACACAATATAAACAAAAAATGATTGACTTGAACATATGGCTTAGTTTCTTGTGTCATTCTAAGTCATCCAGTTCCTGTCAGCCTGGTATGACATGGTTGATAGACCACTCTGCTTTGCCAGAGATGGTCTTCACCTTTCACCTCTAGTCTTTCGGTTACTGGCTAAGGCACTTGCATCCCCCATAGTGCCTTTTTTAAGCAAGGTCTCAAGAACAAAATTTCCACCGTAAAAATATCACTCGCAAATAAATTAAAGATTATGCTGCTAGATGCGAAGAGTTTAAATTAGTAACTGCACTCTCTGGAAGCACTCCTTTCCCTGGAGGATGTTGACACGTGCAGTCACAGAAACTTGGTTCAGGGCTGCAGAGAATACCACAGCTTTGCAAGGTTACAATGCCTTCCACACATTCAGACCACAAAATGAATGTGTGAGAGCCAAAGAAGGAGGAGTATCTATCTTCATCGAAGATAAACACACCTGTAGACTGGTTAGACAGGAAAACTTCATGGAGTTACTCCAAGTTCAACTAACTGTAGATAAAACTCCCCTTTCAAGTCATTGTTGGTTATAGGCCCCCTTCAATGAACCAAGATACCCACTCTGTTTATTTGGACCTACTTGAGTCAATTAAATTACGACCAAACACTCTAGTTATGGGAGATTTTAACTATCCCTCCATTGACTGGGAAACTTATATGAGTACCAACATGCTCGCACAAAAGGTCCTGAACAAATAATATGCACCCCCACAAGCGGCTCAAATATTCTTGACCTGGTCCTCACTAACATGGGTGACCATTGCACCACCACAAGTATAGGACACTCGCTCATTAAATATGATCATAAATCAGTTACAATTGAAGTAGCTATAATTAGCTAATTATGCTATCCAGTAGATGGATATAATTAGCTAAACAATTTCACCAAAGCTAATTATACCCTGCTAAGGGATGGCATAAGTAATATTTAAGCTCCTCTTTTCACAGATGGCATTGACAACTATACTAAGGTGTACACAAATGCCCTGTACAAACACTTATACAAAAATATTGACGCAGCTGCACCTGATAGGATCAAAACAAGAGCCTCAAGAAAAAATAGGCCTCTGTAGTGGACATCTAGCATTAATAAGTTATACAATTAGAGGAAGAAGTTGCTGTCTAAGAATAAAAAAAGGGAGGTCCCAGCACTAGAAGAACACCCTTCTCTGCTTAAACAAACAAATAAAACAACTTGTAAAATCCTCTAAGGGCAACTTCAAAAATATTTAGCAACCATAGCCAAAGATAACCATAAGGCATTCTTCAGCTATATCCGTAACCTAAAAGGTAGGACCCAGACGTGTGCTGAACTAGCTGTGGATGGCATCACACACACTGATCCTGTGAAAATAGCTAACCTATTAGTTGACAGGTTTGGTGAAACTTTCACCCTCATGTCCCCTTCCAACATTCCACAAAGCTTTCCCTCTACATCTCTTCCACCTTGCATCTCCAAAGACCAAGTCATTAATGTTCTCTCCAAGGCCAAAAACACAGTCTGTATGGGACTAGGTGGCATCAAAGGTTGCATTTTAAATGGTCTAAAACATGAGTTAACCAACCACAGCCTGAGTACAGATTTTGTCCCTGCTGAATGGAAAACAGCAACCATCATCCCCCTTTATAAAGGGAGTACAGCAACAGACCCTGGGAACTATAGACCCATAAGCTTAACCAGCCTTATCTGTAAGGGCATGGAACAAATCATCATGGACCTTATAAATAAGGATATAAGTGATCTCCAAATCCTTGATCCAACACAGTTTGGTTTAGTCAAAGGCAGGCCATGCCTGTTAAACCTGGTGGACTTCTTCAAAAACATCACCAGAGCCATAGACAAAGGCAAATCTGTGCATACAGCCTACCTTGACTTACCCAAATCTGTGCATGCAGCCTACCTTGACTTACCCAGGCCTTCGATAAGTCCCACATTCGGGCATCATTGATAAACTCTATCAGTTGAATAGCAACTCTTATGTCATCAGGTGGGTTGCTAACTGGCTGAACAACAGATCACACTTAGTCAAAGTTGGGGAATTTACCTCAGCCAGCAGACCGATCACCAGTGGGGTTCCACAGGGGTCAGTGCTGGGCCCCCTATTGTTTGGAATATACTTTTCAGAAGTTCAGGCCAAAACAGAGGGGCTGTGGCTGACTCAGTTTACTGACAACTGCAAATTAGGTGCAATCATCAAATCCCCAATGTCAATATACTTCAAGAGGAACTTACACAAACCACTGATTGATACCAAAGCCATGAACTCAAACTCAATGCAAAACAATGCATTATCATGCCCCTCAGTAAAAACAATATCCCTGCAGACTGTCATATAAATAATAATGCCCTAAGTAACAACTCAGTAGTGAGAGACTCGGGAACACAAGTTGACTGTAGCCTAAATTTTGACCACGATAACACCCCTGTACTTGACCCTCATCAAGCCAGTAATTGAGTGCATTCCTTCCTTTGGTATGTACCTTACCAGGCACCTGCAGCAACTTGAGAGACCGCAGAGATTTCTAACCAAGAAAATTCAGGGTCTCCAGCACGTCATACATTGACAGACTGAAGTTACTATAATTTAGACGAGACTTGTGCCTGGCCTACAGAGGAATCTTGGATCCAAACATAATGGAAATGACATCCACAAGTCAGATGCAACAAGGATTACCCACTTCAGGGACCTTAACCTGGTTTGTGACATAAATAGGACCTACTGGAGAGACAGGTATATCTCTCAGAGGTTGCCACTCCTCTTGAATAGGGTACCAGCTCACATCAAGCAAAGCCCCTCTACGACATAAGTAAAACAGCAAAAACAGAGAATCCAAACCACAAAAATGAGCAGACACCAGACAGCTCAGATGAAACAATCTGATATTTATTCAGGATTAAGTGCTTTCATCAAGCTTATAATAAGACTTCCTCAGAATCAAAAAAATGAGGAAGTCTTGTTATAAGCTTGACGAAAGCCCTTAATCCTAAATTAATAACTGGATTGTTTCATCTGAGCTCTCTATGACATAGCCTGAATGACTGGATGGGAAACCATAAATTCCTACCAGGGATTTCACATCTGACCCTCCTAGTTATGGGCAGTCATTGCTAACTAAGATCTTGAGTTTAGGCAAGATCCTTTATATTGGGTTTCTCTAGTATTATTTTGGGCACACACACTGCTAGGCTTATAACAACCTTTGGGTCAATAGCCCAGTAACCACCTATGAACCTATATGATTTTTTGAGCAGGGACACAGGATCTGAATTGCATAGACATAGTAAGGCCTTATTAAGTTTAATTCTGTTGACTACAAAAAAAGCAATTACTAGAAAATGGAAGTGAAAGTCTAAACCAACTGTGTTTGAAGTACTTCTTCTTCTTCTTTCGGCTTTTCCCGGTTAAGGGTTGCCACAGTGGATCACCTGTCCGCTCATAACTGGCAGTGGATTTTTACGGTGTCGAGTTGCCAGCTCGGCACCCAACCTTCCACAGAAGGCACACACGCATGCACTCACACCTTGGGCCAATTTAGAGTGTCCAATCTACTTACAGCATGTCTTTGGGATGTGGGAGGAAACTGGAGCACCAGGAGGAAACCCATGCGACCACAGAAGGTACCCCAGCCGAGAACTGAGCCAGAGAACCTTTTGCTGTGAGGTGGCAACACTAAACAGAATAAAATCATGTGACAAAAATGAACTGAAGATGGCACATGAGCTGATCTCCTCTTTTATCCAACATGCTGGCTTGCAATGTTATGTGGGAAGGATTTTACCCAGTGCCCTTATATTTGCAGTGCCTCACTGGGTAAACATGAGCCTGTGGCCAACTCCCACAGGTCAGGAATTGTACTGCATCACTGATCTCCAAGAATAGCATCCATCTTCTTCAATCTATGGTCATGAAAATGTGGTACTACTAAACTACACACTGTTCATATTCCTCACTTCAACTGTATCTTAATAAATAACACAAAAAAATATTAGCCTAGGGTTGTATCCCTTATACCCTACTACTGTAGCCAACTGCACATTTATCATGTCTACTACAGTCCAGCTTTCCTGTCAGCCAATTATTTAATGTTTACACACGGTGCCCTGTTGCACGTACATTTGCCCATCATTACCCTCTATGTTATCATTTGCTCCTTTTTGTCACTGTTAAAGCTAGTGTATAAACACGTGAATATAGTGTCATGTGGTTTTTTTTTTTTTTTTTTTTTTGCACTTTTTCCTGTGGAACTCCAATGAAATAGGCTTCCCTCATTTGGAGATCCCCGTCAAAAAAAATCCTAGTTAGTCCAACAGTTTTGCTTCAAAGATGCATTCACTGTTCCTCCCCACCTCAATTAGAATTATTTGAAACAAAGCCCTATTATATGACAAGTGCTGACTTAGCTTTCTGTCTCTTCTAACTTCCTCTGCTCAGGTGTCACCTTTAGACCTCCAGCCAAAAACACCTGTTGTAGCATTAAAAATGCAGGAGCAATCCTGTTTTCATGAAAATGTTATTTTGTTCCTAGCATCACCACTCAAATCCAAGAGTTCATAGGTTCATAGATTAGTACTAAGCTAACTGCCCTTGCAAGCCATTTTAAGCCTAGCCAATTATCCCTTGTGAGATTTAAACCCTGCACCTTGTGTTTGTAAGGCAAACACCTTAACCATTAGGCCACTCTCCCTCCTAATGGCCTGATGGTCTGCATTTCTGTCAGGCAGTGCTTGTTCTTACCTAGTGCAGAGCACACCAACACAAAGACCCTGGGCGTAAGGCTCAGAAACTACCCAAAGCAGATATGCAGTTAAAGGCAATCCAGGAGACTCCAGAAAAAGCAGGTCATATACAGTTGAAAAATGTTTTGAATCAAGTACAGTTAAAATGATTTTTATGTTAGTGAGTTGAGTACTACTTTTTTTCTCTCCATCAAATGGCCCACAAAATAAATTCAAACTTTTTTTTAATACTTGTTTCCCTTTTTTATTTTTGGAGTTTGTTTGCAATGATAAATGAAATATAAGCAGTGAGAGATCAGAGTGTGTTTAATTTTTTCTGTTTGTAAAATATGAATCAAAAGAAAAAATGATACTCACGCAATTAAATTTGCCTGGGTTCTATTACAGCTGCAGACCAACTGAAGATCACCACACATGCTCCCATTATAAAAAAGCTGGTACACATCCTAGCTAACCTCTCACACTACTAATCGTCTGACATGCTAATAACTTGTCACAACTGATAGCCAGCTGTGTGAAGCAGCATTCTTGGCCAGTGCTTTAGAAGTACCTATTCTTGCAAATGGATTACTGAAGGGGTGGAGATGATTAAAACTGCATCACAAAAAGTTCATCGAATGCAGCTATGTGGACTTGAATTTCAGTGAAGACTGCCATCAGTGAAATTGATTTCCTGAAAGAGATACTGATTCATCCTGAATTAATGGAAGAATACTAAGCAAAATATACCAGAAGAATACAATTCTTACACTTGGGAAGACATGGCTTTACAACCACAAGAGTGAAACTAAAACTTAAATTATGATGACTGCCAATTTAACCATACAATTCAAAGAATAGTGAACACAAGTCTCAAATTCTTTGCTCATGAATTCAAGACTAACCTAAAATAATAGTGGGAAGGCCCAAATTCAGAAATGATTTGCACAAATTACTCTAATTCACACAGAACAAAAGGGTTTGCAATCAACATGCACTTTCTGAATAATAAGTATGAAACTCTAACATCTGGCATTACTGACAGACTGTAATCCTCTGTGATTTACCAAGAAATCAAACATTTTACAAGAGTCATGGGGCAAATATGAGAAAAACTCCGAGACATTCTGCAAAGTTAGAGACAGTTCAGAAGTATGACGATGATATGTCCCTGTTGTCCTCAGCCTAGCATAACTTGGTGCACTCCAATGCTACTCCGCAGATAAGTTAAGCACTTAACATTCTGCACTTGAAACCTGTCCAAAATATTCTGTCACATGGTTTGCTGCAACACAGCTTCTAACCATGTTTACAACATACAATTTCATGATGTGTTTTTTTTTTTACATACATTTCACATGGTTAACTTATAAAACTATTACTAATAATTTGCAATATGCACCAAGGACTGATAATTATCCTGCAGAAAGGACAAGAATGGTCAAACTGTTTTATACCAACCAGGAACATATGCATGGATATCACTAATAATGATATACAGTGTACCACCAGCTTGAGTTTTCTGCCCTGAAGAACTGGGGCACCAAACAGTACCTTGTGCCCATGTATCTGTAAGTTTATCAAATGTCCAAATTATGGACACCCATATGGACAAACCCCCATGCACCCCCAGTCCCCCCCAATTATTTATACCAACTCCAAGATCACATTACAGTGGTGAAACGGCAAATTCCCTGATCCCTACTGTACAGCGATCTCAGTCAGAATGATTTAATGAACCAAACTGGTCTTGACCATAAGGGTTTCAACAATTCGGATATTCAATAAACTAAGATAGGCATGTGCTCATGCAGCCCTTCATCAAGCTAACAGTAAATGATGTGAAGTAACAGCCATTCCAAGATAGTGTACAATGATGCAATGAACTAATCTTTAAGGCCTAAAGACAATGCTTAACTTGTTTACTACATACCCAGCAGTGAATCTGACCCCAGCACAAATTGTAAACCTTGTAGAGCTATCACAGTCTCTCAGTCTCACAAGTAATAGCGCTTGTAGTCGGTGTATTGTCACATTTTCCTTTTTGACTCTTTACCTGAACAGTTTCTTATTAGTTACATGAAAGAAAGCAAGTTCACTTACCACGATGCCGGTTCGTTGTTTTGTCAAACATTAACATGGCATCATCTACCTTTCCAAACTGTTCAAAACTGTGTTTGAAGTACTGGATATTATAAAAGAGATAAAAGAGCTGGAAGAGGGATCTTTAAAACAGGGAAGGAGCAAATTACACAGAAATGAATGGAAGTTGTGGGAACAATACATACAGAATAATGTTCAAGAGGAGTGAGGATTAAAGGAAGGCAGGAATTCAGCAATTTATGTAATGTTAGACTGATAATAGTTACAAAAAAAGAAAAGCTATGTGATGCATATAATGTATGTTATTGGAAAAAATGTTAATACTGTTTTTTTTCTTTACTGTTAATGTATGTTTACCTATGTCTTGAATGATAATTTAACATAGGTGTTAAAAAAGTTAATAGCATTTACTCTTTGTATGATGCCAGCATAGGAAATGGTGTCAAAGGCCTTATCCAGACCAAGGAATCATGGACACTGCATGGCCACCATCTATTAAGTCAGTAACCCTTTCAAAGAAATTTACCATTTATCATTTGCACCCTTCACAAAACCAAACTGCTAGGGGTCAAGTCTGACAAGATTCTTGATATCACAATTTAAAAGTCTGTGATAATACATTCCTTGCAGAGGAGGCTTATAAGGCTGATAGGTCTGTAATTACCGAGGTTGGTTATAAGCCCATACTTTTGAGAGGCACTTTTGAGAGGCATGATGACAGCTGTGCAAAACTTGTCAGGGGCAAAAACAGTAGCTAAATATACGTTTAACATATTGAGAAGTGTATCTGCAAGGGCGTGTTTATCACTATTAATTAAGCAGCCGGTTATATTGTCAAGTCCCATGGAAGAAGTATTTTTGGTATTGGGTAATACTTGCAATAAATCATCTTTATGATCATGACACTAAGAAATTTCTTATGGTTGAGAGATGGATTTATTTTATAAGAAATATTGATTCTAAATAGTGGGAATTTCAAATAAATGAAAAATCTGATATTATCTAAGGGGAATATTATTGAGTATTAATATATTGTATGGTTTCTGAATATGGATTATATTTTAGAGATTATTTGAGGGAAAATGGCTAGATCCTTTGTGAGGAAACTGAATTTTGTTATCAGATATAGATGTTCCTCTTGATGTTATATAGGTAGGAATACTGTTCACACTGGGATGGAAAGCACCTTTGGAAATATAATGCAGAAGGCTGGCAATGCATGACAGGGAGTTAGAAAGAACATTGTAAAATAATGATTGTCAGTCGTGCTTACTGGCTTCAAAAAGGGAGGGTATATTAGATGATAAGTTTATTTGGTGATGACAATCTTCTGGAAGTGATACACATACAAGTGTCTTCTGTTGGCTATGCTGATGATGGATTTGGCAGAATTATGGACAGACGCAGGGGCATAGTATGGACTATCAGGACAATGTTGTTAAAGGATTTAATGGATGTACACGTGGCAAACTAGATATCATTGTTATGAGTGTCATATTCTAATGTACTCCTTCAAATGAGGTAGCTGATGACTTCAAAGAGATTTAGGAGGGCTGTTTAAGTTGGCGGCATGTGGTAGACCATTAATGGATATGGAAATACAATAACACTTTGTACAACATGAAAATAAAAAGAACTACATGGTGAGATGGAAGATTAGGAAGAAAGAAGAAAATGGTTGTAGAGACAAGGAATTTTTGTTAGCATAATATTGTCTCGATGCAATAGATTAGCCATGAGTGCATGTATACAGATAAAGGACAATCAGAAAGTGAGAAGAACACACTTTATCTGTGTAAGTGATTTAATGATAGGAGATTAACATTACAAGTGAATTTCAAAAGGACATTGGTTAAGTAAAAGAATCCAAATGAATGGAATTATACAGTAATTGATCAAATTGAGATTGGAAGACAGAATACTGAAGAGATAAATCTGGTACGGTCTGCTTCTTCCTGCTTTGCTGCTAGGAGTGCATCTTTAGCTCTCAGTCACTTTAGCATTGATATTAAACTTTCCCAGGCTTCAGCTCCTCCCACTATCCCACAATTCTTTACTTGCCACCATCATCTTGCTTGCCACTCTTCATGTCTGTATACATTTGCTACACAGCCCCAGGTTTTTCTTTCCTTTTAGCAGTTCTTTCTGGAAGTTTTCCTTCATCTTTTCTTCAGGCACTTCCTTGCTACATCAGCTGGAAGTGTCCTCTGCAATCATGGTGATATTTTTGATGTTAGCTTAGATAGTTCTCTTCTTCTTTCCTTTGGCAACATAGTACCTTGGTTTTATGTGTGGTGTGTTTATCAGCCCCAGTCCCTATTGTTTGTGGTTATCTGTAGCCTTAACATTTGCTCTTTTTGACTGCAGACTGTTAGTTTCTGTTATTGCATATTGTGATTGACTAATTGGGATGGTGTGTTTAGGCAATGATCTTTTAGAGCAGGACTGTGAGATATACAAGAACATTAACAAGCAAACTTTAATAGATCATAGAAACAATTTGATAGCTAAAGGTTTGTTGTCATCTGTGAGAGCCCAGAAGCCTTCCATCTTGATCTATTCTTTTACAGAAGACAAGGAAAAGGATTCCAAATAGAAGATAGAGAGAATGACAAGGATAAATCTAGGGCTATGATTCAAATACTTTTGAGTTGTAGGGAAATTTCCTCTCCCCCTTCTCCCAAATGACTTTTCAAGAGGCTCAACAATTAGTGGACTTGGCATTGCTAATTTTTTTGTCAAATTTGCCAACAGTCCCCTGGCACTGAGGTTGGGATCTCATGGACAGGAAAGTATTTTGTGTCCCTCCAAGGTGGATATTCCTAGGACTTCCACAGCATACCCCTTAACCTCTTAGCACACGAAATTTGGAAAATGCCAAAAAATGATGGGGAGACAAAGACCCAAAATAGGGACAGATTTTAATTATTGGTCTCATAAAGTTAGAAAGTTGGTAGAATAGCAGGTTTTTCATTAGCATGCATTTTCTGAAGGATATTAAGTCAGAAATTCAAAATTCTGCCATAATTTAATGATTTCAATATTCACTGATTTTCCAGAAAGCCACAAATTTTATGAAGAACAAATCAAAATATGTGGCAAAATCTGAAGGGTCTATATCAGCTTATTGAACGCTGATAAGAGCAAATGCTCTTTGATCGACCCCTAAACGTTGAACAACCTAAACAGCGAAGACATAGAACAGCATTTTTTTCCCAGGGAAAAAAATTGCTGGGCCGTTATCGGGAGTTTGCCATTTCCTCCACTGTGGTGTGATCTCAGAGTTTGTATATTTAAGTAGGGCGGTGGGTGCAAAGCCCCCCACTTTATGTTGTGTTTTCATTTTTTTTTTTTCGGAACAGCGGCTGTTCCATGTCTTCACTATTTAGGTTGTTTGACCTTTAGGGGTTGATCAAAGAGCATTCACTCATATCAGTTTTCGATAAGCTGATATAGACCCAAATCTGAACATTCTGCAAACATTTGGACAGTTGGGAGGTATGTACCCAGTTTAAGCTTCCCAGTGTTAGTTCTATTCCTCTTTAGAGTTATGTGTTTATATCAGCTCTGATAAGCTCTCTAGGGCCATGCTGAAGCCCCAAAGGGATCTAAGCCTCCTACTCTCCCCTTCTAGTTCTGGGCCAGACCAGGAGATTTCCTTTAGTCATCCATTACTCACCTTCTCATTGGCATAGAAACTGGTGCTGATCAACTCAAAGCTGCCCAGCTCCCTACAGGCTCCAACACTGGTCAGATTTGTCATTTCTAGGTCAGAGGTGTCATATACGTTGATGCTTTTGCTGTCAATGTTAATGGTTGTGGTCAGGGTGATTGGAGTGAAAAGTTCACTGTCAAGGCCAACATTTTCAGACCTTGATTCTTCATGGCCAACAGTTGTGACATCAACTTCAGAGCTAAGGCTCAAATTGGCACCATATCCTTGCTGGCGCAGATTGGCATTGATCCCTTGGAGCTAAGCATTTTGGTGCCAGGGTCAGTGACAGTGCTGCAGCCCCCTGGTTTGGTCCACTGTTGGCTCTTTGGTGCCAGGTCCTTCAGTGCTGACAAATCAGATACTCCCCAAGAGCAGCTTTCCTAGGCAGTCTCTGCCATGATCCCAGTGCAGGTAACATCTGTCTTGATTAGAGCTTCCCATTACTGGGACAATGGACTGGAGGACCTCTTATGGTCTTCCTCATGGAGTCCTTTCTACTGAGGAGTCTGGACAAGAGAAGATTTTAGAGGAAAAATCTTAATTCTGCTAAGGAGTATACTGAGCCAGATTTGCATTCTGCTGCCAAAATTAATTTTGCCATTTCACCTCCCAACAAACCCAAAACTGAAGAAATCCTACTAATGATGCAAAAGGAAGGTGTCCTGTGTGTACCCCATCAGCCTCAGAGAAAGTGCTAAAGCTGGCCTTTCAATCAATCCCATCACCATTCTGACTGGTCCTCCCATAGATAACATGTTTGCCCCAGTTACTACAGAAGCCTGGAGACAGACAGATATGGCTGCTTCAATGCCCAAGAGACATAATCAGATACCTTGGGGGCCTCCAAAAGACTGACAGTTTTGGCCAAGGAGCCCTGCTGTGCATGTCGTCATTGCAGTGATTACTCTCAATAGAGCTACTGCCCCTCAGAGCCATGCAGCCCACTCTCACGTAAGGAGTGTGGGGAGCTGGACTGATTTGTTAAACGTCCAGGCAACCACAACCTTTTCAATAGGAGTGCTTATCTATCATAACTAGCTGATGCAGTTTCAAGACTTGGTCCTAGACAAGATGTCCAAAATGTTAAAAAAGTAAGGGATCTTGAGCTGAGAAAAATATCATGGCACATTTCTGCATTATCCAGTATGAATCTTATTATGGGATTTGATTCTAATGATGGTCCAGCAAAGGTGGCAGGCACTGGGATTGCAGTACAGCACCATGCCTGACATAATGTGATTAGCTTTCAAGAGAACTTCAAGACATCCTTTATCAATAACTTATTTAGTGGTATCTGTCTTTCCAAGCCTCTTATGAAAGCTAAACTGGAGGCTAGCAAGGAGGAAGGCAAGACCCTCATGGTTGTTAGTCTTAAGTGTATGGTTCCTTGTTGTCCATTTTAGAGAATGTCAGAAATATTTTTTGGTGTGGCCTGCAGCCACGAGATAATTTTTTTGCATAAAACTAACATGGTTGTAGGGGTGATAATTTATAGGTAGGACAGCAGCTCAACTGCAGAGGTTCAAAGACCAGCCAGGAATTTTGCAGTTCTCAGGAGGTCAGCAAAAGTCTATATTAGGTCTTGCTTGACTGCTTCACACTAGAGGCAGTGTGGTCATCTTCCCCTCAGTGGCCAGTATAGTAAGTTAACATACATGACTAATGGAACCCAGACATAGTATCCAGAGTTTATGTGATTTCCATCCTAATCATCAAGCTGCTGTGCCTTCCTCTTTCTGACATTCCACCTCACCAGAAGAGGGTAGAATGTGGGAGAGATGAAAGACCTTATTCCAAAAACAGCCATTCAGGAAGGCCCAACTGACCAGTAAGAGTCCATTTACTACTCCAGGCTCTTTCAATGTCAGAAAAGATCAATGACCTCAGACCTGTCTTAGGTCTAAGTAGCCTAAATCAGTTCATCCCAAACCAAAAATCTTAGATAGTGACAGTGTGGTCAATTCTCTCTTGTTTGATCAAATTAGAGTGGATATGCTCTTTGGACCTCCAAAACACAAAACTGCACATTCAGACTGACAAAGAGGTGTGGAGGTTACTACAGTCTGGGGCTGGAGCCAGTTATTACATTTGTGCCTTGCTTTTTAGTCCATCAAAACCCCTTAGGGTTTTTATGAAGTGCATGGTGGCAGTGACGGTGCTCCACAGGCTACAGGAGCTAAAACTCTTCCGCTGTGCAGACAACTATCTCTTTGCTGCTCTAATGATAAATTATCTACAGGCAGAGATTCCTTGTTCCAAGTCATCCAAACCTTGGGATAGCACTGAACTTTGCAAAGTTCTCCCTACAGCCTGTGCAATGCCTGAAGCTCACAGGATGACTGATGGATGCTCATGTGATCATCCTACCTACAGAACAAATTCCTGCTATTATATAGCTTCCAAGAACTTTCATTCCTGTTTCCTGCTGGAAGCTCTGTGCCTCAGGGTTATGCAGCTCGTGACTTCCAAAGTATTTCTCTTTCATCATGCATGGTACCAGATGTAAGTCCTTCAGTGGACCTTAGGAATGTAATGGATCAACTGTGGACTCCATGACAACTGAGATCAAGATTTCTGTGACATGTCTCAGATGTGTCATAGCGGCTTGTTGACACCAACCTTTCCATGTTCAGTCCTTAATTTCCTTCCCAATCCACTGGTGATGGTTATCAAGGATACTTCAGCCCTAGGAGGAGGGCATTGTCAAGGACAGCAAACTGTTCAAGATTTTAGTCATATCAGTGTCCTAGAAATAACAGCAGTTCGTACACTGGAAGTATTTCAGGATCCACTTTCTAATGCAGTGATTGCCATTCACAGTGATAGCATGGTATTGGTGTGATACATCAACAAGGGAAGGGTGAACAATTCCTACCCCCTTTGTTGGTGGAAGTTGAGGCTATAGTAGTGGGCTATACCTTCTAACCACTTTCTATTTACAGTCAGTATTCCTGGAGATGAAAACTCTCTAGAGGACTGGTTCAACTGATGCTTGCAGATGACATATGAGTGGTCCCTTAACTTGCATGAGGTGAAAACCTTTTTTCCTCAATGAGAACCTTCACTGTGACTTTTTTGTCAGCTTTTCCAATGCCAATTGCAGCAACTTCTATCTCATTGCCTGCTTGGTCCATAGCCCAGAAACACTGTAGTCCAGGAGTGTCATTCAGGTCTGTGTTGTGCCTTCTCCCATTCCCTTTACTTTTCAAATATATGCAGTGCAGAAAAGTGCAGGGGAAGAATGCCAGAGTAATTGTCATAGCCCTGTTTCGCCCTCAGCCAGCATGGTTTTCCCTGCTTTAGCCAGTTTCTCTCCAGTTGAGATAATTCAGGACCCTCCTCACTCAAGCATTTGGGAAGTTTCATCTAGACTGTCACGCCCTTAGAATGACTGTTTGGTATCTCCAATTCTGATAATAGCTAGTGATCTATATCCTGATGTATACCCAGAAGCCCAATATCAGAAACATGTTCAAAGATAAGTGGACAGATTTTTGGCTAGGGCACTGGAGAAGAGTTATCTTCATATTCCCCTCTAGTTCCTGTGATGCTGGACTGCCATACTCAAATCTTTGATCTAGGACTAAGTTTTGTTTTCTGTGATTGAGGATCACATAGCTGCTGTTTCTTACTTCCAATTAGGCAGTCAAACTCCTTTTTTTCTAATACATTTGTTGACTGCTAAGCCCATGGACACAAGTGCCAATTTTCAGAGGTGACCAAGGAACACTGTCTGGTTAAGTGACTTGCTCCAAGTCACACAGTAGGCAAGTAGAGGTGGAAAGACTCAAACCCTTTACTATTTAGTTACAGAAATATCTCAGTAACAGTTGGGAGCCTTAATCCTCTGTGCTGTTAGACTTTATACACTTAGCCTCCCTTGAGGTTTGCAAACTGTTTCTGAGGGTAGTGTTTTTGTTAGGTCTCCATCTCAGGCAACCTGTTCTCCAATTGGACTTTAATTTCATACTTCTGACTCTTCCTTCCTTTGAACCACGGGGTGGAACTGAAGTTCAGCTCCTGGAAAATCAATTTTTTAAGGCATTTACTTTGGCCAGATGCATTTCTGAACTACAGAAATTGTGCATCGATCCTCCATAGTTAGTTTTCTTAACAGGCATGGTGCTTTTAAGCAATAATATTTTTTTAATTCCTAAGATGGATACTGAGTCTAATATTAATCAGGCTAATTTTCCTCTTTTCTTTCAAAAATATTTGAACAGAAGTAAATATCTCTCCCATTGTTTAGATGTTTGTAGACAGCTGCAGATACTATGCACTTGAAGAAAGACTTATTGCTACTTACCTCTCTTGCAGTTATTAAATTGGAGCAAAAGGTTTCTAAGGTAAAGTTATCAGATTATATTACATTTGTTTATAAGAAACAAGACCAATCTTTTGCCTACAGCTCACTATACCAGGGCAGTAGCCACATCTTTGCCTTCTTTACTAAAGCTTTTATAGATTAAATTTGTGCAGAAGATACTTGGGTTTCATTACCTACCTTACTGAAGCAAATAAAAGCTAGATGCAATCTCCAGGTCTCATGCAGCCTTCAGAGCCACTGATCCCAAATGTGTTCTGTTTTGAGACCAGTTAGGTTTGGTTGCTTGGGACTCTGTCTCAGCAGTAGGGAAGGATGAAGCAGACCATACCAGGCAGTGTACTTAACATAAAGATAGGTGTGTATGGCTGTGCTTCATCATCTTCTACAGTTCTTTCCCACCATCCCTTGGCCAAGTATAGTGGGGTGTAAATTGGTCATGAGTATCCTGAATGGTGTGCATATGCATGTGTGTGTGTGTGTGTGTGTGTGTGTGTGTGTGTGTGTGTGTGTGTGTGTGTGTGTGTGTGTGTGTGTGTGTGTGCCTGCGCGCATGTGTGTATGTGTGCTTAGAGCAGCTTTCAGTTTGAAGAGAATAGTAGTACATGGGGAATTATGGGATAGGAGGAAGAGGAGAAGTTGAAGCTTAGAGAGTTTAATATATATGCTGAATCAACTTCAAATTAAAGCTGCAGTCCTAGCAGTAGGGAAGTATGAGCCACAACCGTGCAGACCTATTATTATAATAAGTACACAGCCTTCATTTATAAGCCAGCTCCATTGGCACACGTATAAAGCCCTCAGTATGCTCCAGGTGACTTGAGTTTATGCAGTGGTTTGGGCACCTGTTGGAGGTGACAGAGACAAAAGCAGGGATAAATTGACTTTCCTGTCTCGCTTCTCTTCAAGGGAGGGGGCACAGTGCATGGCTGGATTGTCATTCCCATTGTAGAATCCCCACTGGAGAATAGAGATCCAGCAGAATCTCTAGATTTAATGGAGACAGGGCAAATTTGAGGGGTTATACCCCCGTGAATGTCAGAAATTAATCCACACTGATGCCCATTGTGTGCTGAAGCTCCTAGTGGGGCATATCTGTCAACCTCTTAGTGTAATAAATCTGGACAAAGCCTAAAATAATGGGGGGCAAATGCCAAAAATAGGAACAGATTTTAAATATTGCTCTTATAAATTTAGAAATTTGCTAGAATAATAGGAATTGTGTTAGTATGCATTCTCTGAAGGCTGTGAAGTCTGAAACTCAAATGTGTGTCATTATTTAGTGATTTCAATCATTAGAAATTAACCAGAACACCACAAATTTTATGAGGGACAGACCAAAATATGAGGCAAAAATCTGGACAGTTATGAGATATGTAGTGGGGTTATGGGCATAAGCAGGGGTTTAGGATCTTAAAGCCGCAAAAAAACTGACCTTGGATGAGTGATGGCTCCTCTCCCTGTTGCTCAGCTGTCATTTCCAGGAGGAACAAATGATCTGTTTTATGTAGTAGACGGTAGAAGAGAGAGGCAACTTAATGGTCAGCAAGACAAGGTGGTAAAACACATAAAAAAATACAAGTAACTTTTGTTTCTTGACTAGAGAATAATTTATTTACTTTTTAATAGTATGCATCCAGCTCAGGTACTGGGTAATCAGGTGTGTTTTAAGTAATAAAGAAGTTATTGTTTTGGTCTACATAATAAAGTTGTTGTTCAAATTCTTTTATAATATTCCCAGTTTATGACTACAGATATTAAAAGAGAATGCTAGAATGACATGCTGTGTATGAGAGCTATATAAAGTGCTCTATGTGGTGGTCAGCCCCTCCCCAAAACATATATATGCCAACTCCATGGTCATATCAAAATGAAGAAATGGGGATTTTCTGAAAGCAAATGAAACCCTGGTGATCCACACTTTGAAACCACATCAGCAGTGATTTCCTAGGGAAAACAACAACCGGGGAGTTCAGCATCACTGAGCTGAACTTGGTCAGGTATGATCTCATCAGGTTTACACTCAGGGAAGTATAAGGAGGCTGTACAAATTATACATACATCATACAAGGGAAGACTATTTATATTTAGCTATACTAAACACTGAAGGTGGAGTCATTTATTCAAAATTTGCTTATTGGGGTAGAACACTGATCAAACAATGACCAGTAGCAGGCTAAGACTGAGTTACATTACAATTTAACAAAACAATATACAGTATGCAAATAGTGTTTTACACTTAAGGGTTATCATAGAACATCTTATAGTATATACACCAATCTAAAATCTAATCTAGATATTTATTTATAGTTATTTAGATGAAGATAATGTAAGTATGTTTGTAATTGTAGGGTGAAATTGTGAAATTGGGTCTTGCCATGAATGTTTACATAGGCTCATAGGAGGTTACTAGGCTAATGGCCATAGGGCTCTTACAGGCCTAGCAAAGTTCTACTCTTATTTCCACAATCAGCACCTAATGCCCGTGTCCAAGAGGGACACAGGTGGAACACTATGGATTAATTTACGGTTACCCATCCAATCATCAGATTGCGTTTGAAGAGGGCCAATGAGGTGCTCTGTTTGACATGAAGTAGGAGTCTGTTCCAAAGGTGTGGTAACCTTTGAGAGACAAATCTGTCCCTCCAGAAGGTTCTATTAATGTCACATACCAGGTTAAGGTCTTTAGAGCGAGTAACTCTTGTACCATTCGACTTGCAGATATACAGCATTTCCAATAAAGCAGGGTCAGAGATTGCCTTATATTCAAGGCAGAAATCACCTCTGAGTAGTCTGTATGAAGCAGAATAAAGTGACAGTGATTTCAGATGATCCACATAGGACAGATGCTGAAGACCTTGAATTTTCCTTGTGAGGAACCTTTGTGGTTTCTCCAATTGTTGCAGGTGCTTGGAAAGGTACAGACTAAAAGAGGCATTGTACTCAGTTATTGGCCTGATGAGGGAAGGGCACAGGAAGGTTATAACTTTTTTTTTTTGGAATCAATGCCTTTACTTATGAGATGAGCAGTAAAGAATGCTCTTCTTACCGCTGTGGAGACATGGTGATCAACGGTAAGGCTGCTGTCAACCTGTGGGCCCACATCTCTCACCACTAAGTGCGTACTTAGCGTGTTGCTATTGATGTAGTAGTTAGCAGGAACATCTTTCTTACTGAAAGGGATGATAATATATTTTTTTGCATTGAGCTTAAGGCCATGACTTTGGCACCAATCATTTGTTTGTGTAAGACCCTCTTGTAGGATGTTAACATCATTTGGCGATTCTATGACCATTCCCAGTTTGCAGTTATCAGCAAACTTTGTCAGCCACAGACCTTTAATTTTTGCTTGTACTTCGAAGAAATAGATTCCGAACAGTAGCGGTCCCTGGATGGATCCCTGTGGAACACCACTGGTTACAGGTCTGCTGTTGGAGGAGGATTCCCCAATTTTGACTATATGTGTTCTATCAGTGAGCCAGTTAGTGACCCATCTAATGATACAAGGGTTGATACCTAGATGGTTGAGTTTGCCAATGATGCCTGAGTGGGGGATAGTGTCAAATGCTTTGGCTAAATCTGTGAAGGTTGTATGCACAGATTTCCCCTTGTCCAGGGCCTTTTTGACTGTGTCAAAGAAGTCCACCAGGCTTAACAGACATGATCTCCCTTTGACAAATCCAAACTGAGTAGGGTCAAGTGTTTGGAGATTATCTATATCTTTGTTGATAAAGTCCATGATGATTTGTTCCTTGACCTTGCAGATAAAGCTAGTCAGGCTAATCAGTCTATAGTTTCCGGGGTCAGTGGAAACGCCACCTTTGTGCAAGGGAATAACGGCAGCCATTTTCCATTCAGCTGGGATGAAGGCAGTGCTTAGACTATGTTTGAAAAGAGTACCCAATGGTGTTGCTAAATCTTGTTGGAGCCCATGTAGGATGCAGCCTGGGATGTTATCACGTCCCATACATGCTGTATTTGTGGCCATAGAGAGGGTGTTTACAACCACCTCCTTAGAGATACAAGGTAGGGGGGATAGGTGGGAGGGATGTCATGGGGTATTTGTGGTGGGGACAGAGGAGTGAAGTTTTCATGGAAACTGTTGGCCAACAGGTTAGCTATGTCCACAGGCTCAGTATATGTGGAATCATTAACTACCAGTCTGGCACAAATATGGGCCTTTCTTTTAGGTTACGGATGTAACTAAAGAACACCTTATGGTAGTCTTTAGTTGAGGAAGCTAATTTGGATTTGTAGTTTGCTCTGGAGGACCTCACAAGAAGTCTTATTTGCTTATTTAAGCTGAGGAGGGAGTGTTTCTAGTTTAGGGCTCGCTCCCTCTTACTCTTAGACAGCAATTTCTTCCTCTTGTTGTAAAACTTGTTAATGGCAGATGCCCACCAGGCGGGTTTGCTCTTCCTTGAAGAGCTTGTTTTGGTCCTAAGGCCGAGTTAGTGCAGTTATACAGGTGTCTATATAAAGCATTGATATAGAACTTGGCATAGTTGTCAATTCCATCTGATGGAGGGGTGCAGTGAAGTTATTTATACCATCCAGTAAGAGGTTATAATCCGCTTTGGAGAAGATTTTTAATTTAATTGCTGCTGGGGGAGGTCAAGTGTGATAGTTACTTTGAATGAGCCTGATTTGTGGTCAGATCTCACCAGGGATGATCTCACAGTGGGGGTGCTACAGTGATCCCCCATATTGGTAAGCACCAGATCCAGGATATTGGCACTCCTTATGGGGGTGTCAACCAGCTGGTCCAGGGCACTGGAGTTAATGAAGTCAAGGAATCTTTGGGCAAGTGAGCTTGAGCAGGAGTAATTTACCCAGTCAATAGTTGGGTAGTTAAAGTCACCCAAAACCATGGTGCTCGGATGTATCTTGATAGACTCAAGCAGATCCAAATAGGCAGAGTGTGTGTCCTGATTCATGGAGGGGGTCCTGTAGCTGGCAATAACTTGAATAGGTGTGCTACCAACAGTTAGCTGCACCTTAAGTATCTCCAGAGAATCATACTGTTTAACGAATCTGGAGGTGTATTTATCTTTAATGAATATTGATACACTGCGTCCTTCAGTTTTCACTCCTTCAATATGTGGTCTGAATGTGTGGGAAGAGGTGTAACCCGGTACGGCTGTGGCTCTCTCCACAGCCTTGAACCAGGTCTCTGTGACTGCACAAATGTCTGTGTCTTCCAAGGAGAGGACTGCTTCCAGTGAGTGCAGTTTCATGATAAGACTCCTAACATTTAGCAGTGTAAGCTTGAAGTTGTTTTTAGATGGAGTTTTTACATTGGGAATTTTGTCCTTGAGACACTGCCTAAAAAAGGCACTATGAGGGTGGCAAGAGCCTTAGCCAGTAGTCAAAATCCCAGGGGTGACAGATGAAGACCATCTCTGGGAAAGCATCGAGGTCTGTCGATCATGTCATCCCAGGCTGGCAGATAGTGGATCCCCTTAGAATGACACCAGAAACTAAGCCAATTATTGAAGGCAATCATTTTCTGTGTGTAGTGAGGCATCATCCTAGATGAAGGTAAATCCTGCTTAAGACTAGGAACATACCTGCCTGAGACACATAATCTAAGAGCTCAGTCATGTCTCTCTTCGTATAGTCCAGAGAGGAACATCTCAAGTTGTTTACACCAACATGGGCTATGATGGAGTCATAACAGTATCTGTTGTTGAAAGACTTGAGTGCATGTGTGATATGGAGGATCTTAGCACCTGACAGACAGCTGACTGTGACCTTTTCCTTGTCTAGCCTGGTGAGTGGGACATCTGTGTGTCTTATGATGGAATTACCTATGACTAATATGTTTGGTTTTGTGTTTCGCTTTAAGGGCTTGACAAGTGAGACACTGGTGCATGAGCTATTATGTGTACTGTATTATGCAGAGGAAGTATTATGTGTGGCGTGTTTGTGTTTGTGTTTGGGAGGTCTCTGGTGTTTAGGTATGTTTCTGGTGAGGACCTCAGCATATACAGGTATGTGTGATATGTGTTTGGGTGGAGTAGGAGGTGAGGTATGCATGCTGACAACCCTCTCATTGTCATATGTACTGACTGGTGTGTGAGAGAGAGCATGGATTCAAGGTTCTTAATATAACTGCATCTCTCACATGTTGAGTTTGTGTGGACTAGGAGTTGAGGGTTGTCAGTGAACATGAGGCAGTTGCTATACTCCCTCAGGATGCCCATGTCAATCAAGCTGGCTGTAGAAACTGTGGTAAATTGTCCATCCGTAGTGTTAGGTAAATTTATATGGTCAGGGATGAAAGTTATCAACCAAATTATTCAGGGACCAATAATAAGTATCTGATATAAACAATATTAAAACCTTATTACCCTTTCTAAATATTTTATTATCAGGTTTAAAGCTATATCCTTTATATTCAAAGTAAATATTTTGCATCTGGTTTGTGATTTAAACCTTTCAGTTGAAGAGTTTAATAAATATAAGTAAACCAAATGTCCTCTTCGATTATGTTTAGGTATGCTCAAATGCAAATCAACATTACCAGGATGATACAGAACAACAACGTTAACATTTTATAATCTTTATTATAATATTGTTTAAAATGCATAGCTATTACATCAGTAGTGGCTGCATTTATTTGCATTTATTTATACATTTTGTTACTGGGCTAGACCACTAATCACTGAATAACCAAATGCAGTCTCAGTCAGGGTTATGAACACATTGTAACAATGAACAGCAACAAATATCAAAAGAATTGTACTAGAACAGATATTGTAACAACAAAATAGCACCAAATATTAATACATGCATTACATAACATATATATGACCAATAATACATAGGCATGAGTACAAAAGAAAGGTTAAAAGATGTACAAAGAAGTTGAAGTACAGGGAAAGACTGATAGTTACAAATTCCATGGGGTTTTACAGGATGATGTTACTGATGTCTTAGTCTATCAGAATAGTTAAGTTAGTACCCAAACATTCAAATGCTGTGGCTTATACAGTTGAATATTACAAGTAAAACAAATACCATTTTTTCGCCTTCACTCAAAGGCAAATCTAAATTTTGTCTTATGTTCCGCTAACAATTAAACAGAAAGATAATCTATGTAATATTTATAGAAAATGCATTGCTATAAAAATACAAATCTCCACAGAAGCATCTTTCCTCTAGAAAACCCATAAAGATGTTGGCATGTCTTGGGGAAAATTTAGTACTCTTAGACATGCTCTGCTTTTGTAAAAATGCTCCCACTGAAAATAAACAATTATTAATCAAACCAAAACAGACATATTGAAAGATGAAAGAGGTGAATCCTTAAAGAAATGTGTAATGGTTTGTAATCCAAAATGTTGATGCATTTACTTATACAAGCTATCTGCCAGGGGAATGTCACATCACCATTTTGTCTGAGGCAGTGTAATTTATACATACAGCAAGGGTAAGTTTCAGTAGCTCCAAGATGCAGTATTCAGTATGATCTGAAGCACATAAATGCAATTTTTAGTTAAGTAGAACTGAATATGTGCATGAATAGACTGGTCACAGTAGTGATGCAAGACATTCTTAGAATATGTATAGACCCTCAAGACTTGTATAAATGTATTAAAAAGGGGAAATTATCCACATCAGACAGATGAGGAAGTTATGGTGGTTACGTCTAATGTTAAGTTTTCTCTGCTAGATGCTAATGAAGGGTTCTGACACGTTAGGCCAGATAGAGCTAGTTCGCAGATCAGTATATTCAGCACACCTCTGTGTAGATAAGGACTTCTGAGATTGCATTTTGGACTATTATCAGCCCAGGAAGGGTTTCATAGAGCAGCTGAAATGTTCAAAGGGTTAAAAGTGAATAATAAAAAAATCTTTGTAGTGTTCGAGTGTGATAGTCAATAAACTGATGAGCTTCTAGCATGAGAATTGACCAAGTAGGAACATGATGGACATACTATGAAGCATAACATCTTGAAATTGAACTGAAATAAGTGGCAAATTTGTATGTCTACTTTTAAATATATTGTATTTGTTGACTTCTGAAGGCCCCATATCAGACTGGTAATGTTAGTACCATAGTAAGTATGCAAAAAAAGTCAAGTAATTTCTTATGCAATTCCTTGCTGTGGTAAACTTTATTTCAAACTTGAAATAACAATGTCACTCAGGAGGCTATAAACACATGACATTGCATGATTCTTTTCAAAGGAACAGTTTAATAGTTTTGGAAAAATAAGCTATTTACTGAGTCTCATTCTCTAATGATATGTAATATAGTGCTAGATAGCAGTTATTTTTCAAGTGGAGGTTTGCCAATAAGACCTTGGATCAATATTAGTGCAGGAAGGTGGTCCACTAGTGTATGTGTCAAGGGCTTTTACTGATGCTCAGACATGCTCCCCATAAATAGAGATAGAAATGCTGGCCATAGTTTTTGGTTGTTTATCACTGGTAATCAGTTACAGTAGAGTTTGACCAGGAACCATTGTAGAACATTTCAAAATGTAACAGTGTCTTCATAAGGCACCAGCAAGACTTTGGGGCATTTTGTTTGTAGAAGTATTATCTACAATTTCTGTATAAATCAAGTAATGTTTTGCATATAGCTGGTACCATAACAATGTCCATCATTAAGTAGTGTTTCTCTGTAGCCTAATTGCAGGAGGGTAAAGAAGACTTACTAGAAAAAAGATTTGCAAGTTTTGTGGATTATTTCACAATTCCCTATATCAGCTGAGTAAATGGATGAGATATCGAATCAGTACAAGATTGGTTTGCCAGACAGTAAATCAGTACATCTAGTGTATACTTCCCATACCATGATGAGTGTTCATGCTTACAAGGCTTGATATTTGATGGTGAGAGGGTTACCATTTCTAGTCATGTTGTGCTGCTCCAGAGTCACACCCAGCAATTACTAATGAAAAGGAAAGAGCATGTGACATTCTTTATTGGCCTAGTACATAATTCTTCTACTTATGAGAAATGCATCTACATCAGTAACCTGGAATTCATGCTCTCTCATACCACAGTCAGTACTCCTGACAAACAGGAGATTGCCAGCACAAACACCACACCACTCACATCACATAGCCAAGCACAACACACACACACCGATGCACAGGTCCTCAATAAAAACTTACCTAAATAAAAGAGGCCTCCAAAACACAGTCACAAACATTCCACACACAACACCAAACACATCGCACCCAGCAGACAACACTCCAGTGTCTCAAACATAGCCCATTAGGCATAACAATAAACCAACACAACCCATAAGGCATGACAATAAACCAAACATACTAGTCATTGGCAATTCAGTTGTGAGACACACAGTCACAGGGCTCGACAAGGAGAAGGTCACAGTCAGTTGTCTGACAGGCACCAGAATCTACCATATCACACACTCACACAGCAGGTGCAAGCATGACTCTGTCATTGTCCATGTTGGTGTGAATGACTTGAGATGTACCTCCCTGGACTATATGAAGAGAGACATGATTGAGTTCTCAGAGTATATGTCCCAGGCAGGTATGACCCTAGCCCTAAGCAGCATTCTACCTTCATCAAAAATGATACCAGAATACCAACAAAAAATAATTGACTTCAACAATTGGCTTAATTTCTGGTATCTTTCCAAGGGGATCCAGTATCTGTCTGCCTGGGAAGACATGGCTGACAGGCCTCAATGCTTTTCCAGAGATAGCCTCCACCTGTCACCCCTGGGATTCTGGGTCCTGGCCAAGGCTCTTGCCTCCCTCATTGTGCCTTTTTAGGCTATGTCCCAAAGACAAATCTTCCAACATAAAAGATCTGTCAAAAAGCAAATTGAAGGTTATGCTGCTTAACGCCAGGAGCCTTAACCTGAAAATGCACTCACTGGAGGCTCTCCTCACACTGGAAGATGCCAATGTCTGTGCAGTCACGGAAACATGGTTCAAGGCTGCGGAGAGCACCCTTGCCTTACCAGGCTATACCTCATTCCACACATTCTGACCCCAAAATGAAGTTGGGAAGACTAAGGGTGGTGGAGTCTCTATCTTTATTAAGGACAGGCACACTTCCAGACTTGTTTGCCAGCATAACATACTCAAATTACTCCAGGTGCAACTGACAATTGGCAAGACACCCATCCAAGTTATAGCCAGCTACAGACTCCCCTCCATGACTCAGGACAACAACTTCTCCTACCTGGACCTACTTGACTCCATCAAGGTACTGCAAAAAACACATTCGGATAAGCAAAAATAGAAGAAAAGAAACACCAAACGAAAATTGCAGCCAACTGGAAAATCTTTTTACTTCTTAAACAGATTCTGGTACCTCAGCCTTCGCCTTCATTGGAATAAATTATTCTAAATCAAACCAGCTTTTATATACACCAGTTAATTCAATTAAACAATTAAATAAATTCATCAATTAAATAATTTTGAAAAACTTTTACACTTGTCACAAAATATTACTACAATTCTTTAATATTACTTCAAACATTAATTTATATACTTAAATTTCTAAATTCATTCCATTTGGAAACAGGGTTTTATAATTTACTATAAAATCTGATTCCATTCTCAATAATTTTTTCTGAAAATTAATGTTTGCCCCCCCCCCATTAGGTTTTGCCAAAACACTGAATATGAAATCCACACATCCACCACCATGAAACTGATGAAAATGATTAGCTACTGGACTATCCAACCTTCCCTTCCTAATGTCTCCCAAATGTTCCATGATTCTCAGTTTTACTTTTCTTTTAGTCTGTCCTATGTACCATCTTTTTATTTCACAATTACAACCTATTATATAAATTACCCCAAAGGAATTACAATTAAAGTAATCAATGGCATTATATTTAATGCCATTTATTTTACTACCATCCAAATTCACAATTTTACTACAAACTTTGCAACGTCCACAAGCATAAGCTCCTGCATTACTAGCTTTAACCCTCCTGCCTTTGTATCTAACCAACTCTTTTAAATTACTGCACCTACTATAAGAGAAAACAATATTATTAGGGATAATTGTTTTCAAAAAAATCATCATCAATAAGTATAGGCCACATATTTAATATTGTTCTTTTTAGTATAGGTGAAAAAAGAGAATACCTATTAACAAAAAATATTTTATCTTTAGCTTCCACATTATTGCCTTTGTTAAAAGCTAACTCTAAAAATCCTCTATTAACCCTAGTTTCCCCACTTTTTTTACCAATAACATTTCTACCTAAGTATTGATGATCATTCAAATTCTTTATTAAAGATTTATTCATTAAAATCTTTATTAAGGACAGGCACACTTCCAGACTCGTTTGCCAGCATAACATACTCAAATTACTCCAGGTGCAACTGACAATTGGCAAGACACCCATCCAAGTTATAGCCAGCTACAGACTCCCCTCCATGACTCAGGACAACAACTCCTCCTACCTGGACCTACTTGACTCCATCAAGGTACTGCCTAACACCCTGATCCTTGGTAACTTCAACTACCCCGCCATAGACTGGGTGAACTATTCCTGCGCTAATGCACTCACCCAATGATTCTTTGATTTTATCAGTTCTAATGCACTAGACCAGCTCGTCTCATCCCCAACAAAGGGAGATAACATTCTGGACTTGGTTCTCACCAACATGGGTGACCACTGCACCACTCCAGTAGTATGTTCTTCCTTGGTAAGATCAGCTCATTGGTTTGTCTCATTTGAAATTTCTATCCTACCCAACCCCCCCACCCAGCCGTAACCATAACCCTGCTAAAAAACTTCTCAAAAGCTGACTACAACCTCCTAATGGAGGGTATCAGTAACTTCACACCACCACCCCCCTCAGAGGATGCAGACAACTATAATGAACAGTACGCCAGTTCAGTATGCAAGCACCTGTGCAACTGCATGGACTCAACCATAAACAACAGAACTAAAACCTGCTCCTCAAGGAAACACAAACCTGTCTGGTGGGCATCCTCTATCAACAGGCTTTACAACAAAAGGAAGAAACTGCTGTCCAAGGGTAAAAAGGAACAAATTCCAAACTGGAAAAACTCCCTCCTCAGCCTCAACAAGCAAATTAGATCACTAGTGAAAACCTTCAAAGCCAATTATGAATTGAAACTAGCCTCCAAAACAAAGGGAAAACACAACGCCTTCTTCAATTATGTCAGGAACCTCCATGGCAAAGCCTGGGTTTGTTCCAAATTAGTACTTAACGGTACCACTTACACTGATCCTGTTTACTTAGCTAACCTGCTAGCAGATAGGTTCACTGCAAACTTCAACCCCCATCCCCCTCAAAGGCCCATTCAACATTCCTGATACTTGTCCCATACCTCACATCTCCACAGATCAAATATTAAAGGCCCTATCCAAGACAAAGAACACAGCTTCCATGGGACCTGATAGTATCCCAGGCTGTATTCTGCACCACCTCCAGCAAGAACTAGCTTTGCCATAGAGCACCCTGTTCAACCACAGCCTAAGTATAGGCTTCATTCCGGCAAAGTGGAGAACTGCCATTATCATCCAGTTGCACAGAGGTGGTACCACTACTGACACTGGAAACTATCTCCCCATTAGCTTAACAAGTCTGATCTATAAAGCCATGGAGCATATTATTATGGATCTCATAAACAAGGACATAGGCAATCTCCAAGCACCTGACTTCACCCAGTTCGGATTCGTCAAGGGCAGATCTTGCCTGTTGAACCTGGTTGACTTCTTTGAGACTGTCACCAAGGCCCTGGATGAGGAAAGTCAGTACATACAGTTTACCTTGACTTGGCCAAGGCCTTTGACACAATCTCCCACTCAGGCATCATCAAAAAGCTAACACAACTTGGGGTAAATCCCGGTCTCATCAGGTGGGTGGCCAGCTTGGTCACCAACAGGACCCACAAGGTCAAAATAGGTGCCTCCACCTCTGACAGCAGACCTGTCACTAGTGGTGTTCCCCAGGGATCTATCCTGTGACCCTTACTGTTTGGCATCTACTTCTCAGAGGTGCAGACAAAAACAAAAGGCCCGTGGCTGACCAAGTTTGTGGATGACTGTAAGTTGGGTGCTGGCATTGACTCCTCATATGATGTTAACATACTACAAGAGGATCTCACAGCAACAAATGACTGGTGCCAAAGTCATGGCCTTAAGTTAAATGCAAAAAAATGTATTATACCATTTGGCAAAAACACGGCCCCTACTGATTACCACATCTTTGGGAACCCCCTAAGCAGACAACCTGTGGTGAGGGACCTGGGTACTCAGGTTGACAACAATTTCACATTAGCCTAGTAACCTCCTATGATCAGTGCAGATTTGGCAAATGGTTCAAAAATGTGAGATCTGTAGCACTTTCAGAAATCAGAATCACGGAGAGACAATGCAATTGCATGAAGTACTTAGTTTTCCTTAGAAGAAATGGGAGTAGATTTGTTTCATTGTAAAGATGCAGATTTCATTTTTCTGTTGACTCTTCTTCAAAATATCCAGAAGTAGTTCAGCTACATGGATCTACCGGTCATATTGACATCACGGTAATAAAATCTGTGTTTAGTAGACATGCATTCCAGATGAAATAATATTAGATAATTGTCCACAATTCCATAAGGTATGAATTTATTAGCCTTGTTAAACACAAAGAATTTAAGCATACTACCTCAGGTGAAAGACATCTATAAAGTAGTGGGTGAGTAGACTATATGGTGCAGACCATAAATAATCTTATGACAAACTGTAACAAATCTAAACACTCATATTCCCACCTATCAGTTTTTGAATATAGGAACTTACCTTTGTAGTGTGGGGACTTTCACCAGTTTAACTGCTGATATGACTATGCCTCAAAGTGACCTATACAATGTTATATTATTTGGCAATTCCTGGAAATCAGTGACATGCTTTACAGTATAAACAGATATTCTTCTTCTTCTTCCTTTGGCTTTTCCCAGTTAGGAGTTGCCACAGCGGATCATTTGTCCGCTCATGATTGGCAGTGGAGTTTTACAGTGTTGAGTTGCCAGCCCAGTGCCCACCCTTCCACAGAGGCACACACATGCACACACTCACACCTAGGGCCAATTTAGAGTGTCCAATCCACCTACTGCATGTCTTTGGGATGTGAGGAAACTGGAGCACCTGGAGGAAACCCACGCAACCACAGAGAGGACATGCACACTCCGCACAGAAGGTACCCCAGCTGAGAATCAAACCAGAGAACCTCTTGCTGTGAGCTGGCAACGCTATCCGCTGCACCACCATGGCTGCCCTATAAACAGATATTCTAATGTGATAAGTCAATAAAGAGCTTCTCATGTTTTCAAAAAAGGGAGAGTTATGATCTATATGGATTTTATTAATGAACAGAAATATGTTTATTTGCTACAGAGATATGCTAAGTGAGAAAATTGAGATCATACTACATACAAGGTACTGATGTGCAGATATACTGTTGGCAAAGACTATACTTGATTAAGTAAATTAGCCCTGGAGAAGCTCAGTTGCTCAAGTGTTTCAATACACAAATGCTTTCTCAAAGTGCCAAGTCAGATAAAACACTACCACCTTCTCAATGTGAAAGTGTTTCTCAGACTACGACTGAAACTAACCTAGAGACAGGCAGAGCCTGTTGGGACATTTACATATTGTCCCAATCCATGGGGGATGATGGGGCTAAACTGGGGGTGAATTTGTGGTTACCTACCCATTCATCCAATTTACATTTGGGTAGAGTAAGATAAGTATTTTGCTTTATGTGGATTGGAAGATGGTCTCATAGAAGGTGAATTTTCTGTGATACATAACCATCCTTGCAACATGTTCTATTTATGTAGCAGAAGAAAGCACAATCCCTTGAGCAGGTGTTTATACTACCACTGGATTTGCAAATGTGTAATATGTCTTAAAGGATATGGTCTGTTAAGGGTCTATACACAAGGCAGCGGTCTCCTAACAGCAGCAGCATGTATGATACTGAGAAGAGTGGCAAAGCTTTGAGATGGTTGGTATAGTTTTTTTATGATTTAGGCCTTTGATTTGCTTAGGGAGGAAGAATTGTGTTCATTCAAGTTGGGACAAGTGTTTGGACAAGTAAATATTGAAAGGGGTATTATACTCAAAGATCAACCTAATGAGTGTCAAGTAAAGTGGAATGATTACATCCCTGGACATCATACATTTAGATACAAGCTGTGCAATGAAAAATGACTTCCTTACCATAATCGATATGTGGTGATCAATTTTCAGGGTGTGTTGTCAGTATGATAGTTAAAAGGGGAGTCATGCTTGCTGAATAATACTATTAAAATTTTTTTGGCATTTAATTTTACTCTGTGCTTTTGACGTCGGCTATTTGTTTGGAGCAGGCCCTCTTGGTGGATTATGGTGCCCTCTGGAGAGTTTACGATGACACCAAGTTTGCAGCCTGCTGCAAACTTAGTTAGCCACAAAGATTAACTTTGACCTCTGAGAAGTAAATGCTAAAGAGGAGTGGTGCAGGTACTGAACCCCTGGGGTAACCACTAATGATAGGCCTTTTTGGAGGAGGTAGAGCCACCTGACTTGGTTTCAGGGTTCTGTTTTGAACCAGTTAGCCATTTAATGAGTTACATAGGGATATCCATTTAGCATGGAGAGTTTATCTACAATACTTGAATGTAAAATAGTGTCAAATACCTTTGTGAGGTCTAGCTACAGTATATGATGTGTACTGATTTGCCCTTATCCATTGTTACAGTAACTTTTTCAAAGAAGTCAACCAGTTTAAGTAGGCAGGATCTGCCCTTGACAAATCCAAATTGGCTTGGGTGGATAGGTTACCTATATCCTTATTTTTTAATTCCATAATAATAATTTAATTATTATTAAATCATTGGTGTCTTCTCATGCTTTATTATATCCTATGTATTCCACTGTCAAATTGTATGTATGTACATATGCTTTTTAATTGCATCTATAGTCATATCTCTCAACTGTATTGAATTCCTTGGTATTTATCAGTTTTGAAGGCAAAATAATGGGGTGCCATGAATTCCCGAGTGGCCCCTTCAATTCCGAACTTTCCGGGTTTTTTCAAATTTTTTTGTAAAGTTGGTGCTGACGTTATCACGTGTAGGGCGTGCACGATGACATCAGCTCTGCGAGGCAGCCTGTCAGAAAGTGGAATTTGGCTAACGGGTGGGCTCGGACTGCCTGTACTCTCTGTATCTGTTTACTTGACTTCTAGTTCATAGTTCGTACGTGCCAGTGCCAGCCCAGCACACAGTGATGATCAGCAGCAACAAGCTGTATTTTAATTAATTAATATTTAATTAAAGTTAACTTAAGGAAACTGCTGCTGAGTGAGCAGAAGAGCCAAACTCAGTATTCCTTCCGGTCCCAGACCCAGGACAGGAGGATCATTCAGGAGTCAGAACAGCCAGGTCATGAGTTGACTCACAGACAGTCAACAGCACAGGTGGAGTGGAGGTCAGGAACTTAGGATGAGGAAATTTATCTCCAGCTGTGGACATGGTTCGACTTCCTCCAGCTCCTCCACCTCCAGGTAAAAGAAATAAAAAAAAAAAATGCAAGTCACGACTAGACTAGTAGTACTACTAGATTATTCAGTACAGCTAGGAGATAGTCGCATCATCAAAATGTAGTTTTGTACTGAATTTTTTGAGCATGCAGGTGTTGAGTGCATTCACCTGCTGCAGCAATGTGCTACTCAGCTGTTTACTTCAAATGTTAAGCTAAGCAGAGCTTATTAATGAATATGGCTGTTTGCTATATTTTTCCTGTTATTTTCTGCAAGAGCAACTGATTTGAATACTTTGTAATTACTGTTAGTCAGAACTACAGCCTGCAGTATATACTTGCAGTTTTATTCCTCACAGAAGAAAATTGCCAAGGGAGCAGGGGTATATTTCATGCTGTTGTGAGGTGACGGTTATGTTTATCTTTCATAGCTGTAGCTACTTCTTTCTCCTTCTCCTGGGTGAAGAATAGTGTCATTGTAGTCAGTAGTGGAGTGCAGGAAAAAGTGAATTCAGCGCAGTCTGACAGTGGGAATGGCTTCCTCTCCCTCAGGCAGTAACAGTTTCACTGTGTTCAGCAGCTGGAATATTCAGAGGGGCTGGAGATATAAACGCATTCTGTGGAACTGTGCTGAGTGGGGTGTAAATCAGGTAACAGCACTTGGAATGTGTACCTGGAGGTTTTTTATTAATTTATTTTTTGCAAACAGAGACATTTCTGTGTCATTGACGAAACTGTACTATTTTAGGTAGTGCTAGGTCTTTCAAGGTGATGCTTTTAACATCAGTAGCATGTACTGCTCACTGCATCTCTTTGGGGACTATAACCTTAAATGGTACTGGTATGAAGCCACTGCCATGGCATGGGAATGCTTCTGTGGGATTTTGAGCCTTTCTGGGGGGGATCCTAGTTTCTTTAATGTACTTCCCTCCAGGTTTTATGGTTCAGAGATGTGGAAGTATGATGATGGGTGGGCTAACAAGAGTGTCCCTCCTGCTTAGGTACCATGGTCGGAAGGATAACAAAGCTTATAGAAGCTGTGTCAAATATTAGTTAAAGTCCTTAAGTACTGCTGTGTGAATTGTTGTACACTTTCAGATTACTGTCATGTATGCTGTTTTCTTCTGCTGCGCAGTTTTCTGTATTTGTTGAACTTGTTTATTTTAGATTGTATAGGGGACTTGCACATACAGGAAGTAATTACTGATGTTTTGCAGTGTCTGGATTATACTGGCACTATTATTGCTAGTTATACAGTTGTAGCCATCTGTTCAGGCAAACTAAACAGAAACTGTAGACCCTGTGAATGTGAAGCAGAGTTGGTATGGAAAACATAAGGACCAGAAGGGGTCAATGGTCTAAAGATTACATTGGTTTCCAACATTTGTAAAGCAAATACTTTTTTATTATTTGTATTGATTCAAAAAAGTGAAAGACACTGGAATGTGAATGCTGTTTAAAATGCTTGGGTACAATGCATCTCTCAGAGCAATAAATCTGGACAAATCCAAAAATAATGGTAGGACAATGGCCCAAAAATAGGGGCAACTTTTAAATATTGCTCCTATAAACTCGGATATTTGCTAGAATAACAGGTTTTGCATTATTATGTATTTTCTGAAGGATATGAAGTCTGAAATTCAAATGTCTGCCATTATTTATTATTATTTATTTTTATTATTATTTAGTGGCTTCAATCTTCATGTCAGTATCCGACAATTCCATTTGAGTAGGCGGGGTTACATGATTGTGTATGCAAAATTTATGTTAATCAGTGTCCTGATTTTTGGCCAGTTGCACCTACTTTTCATTAGCCTTTGTCTAGATTTTTGATGATTCCAGGTTGAGAGATATGTCTATACTACTGTTTTATTTGACATTATTTCTCTGGAACTTTTTTCCTCAGGCCTCCACTGAAAATGGGCATTTATTACTTAGTTAGACTTCCCCGATAACCAAATGTCAATAAATAAAATAATAAGTAAATCCTTTCCATAGTGTTACAAATGAGGCTGGTCAGGTTTATAGGTCTATAATCGCTCTGATCTGTAGAAACCCCATCTTTGTGCAAGATACTGTCTGTTGTTGTCCTCCATTAATCTGGCACAAAGCCTGTTTTGAGGCTGATATTGAATAGTCTCTGTACAGGCTCTGGCAAGTCAATTTTTAGGCTGACCAGCTGGCAGCCTGGCATGTTGTACAGTCCCACAGAAGTAATGTTCTCAGCCTTTGATAGCACCTTTGAGGGCTTGAGGTTGCTTTTCACCTGCTAAAATTGCTTTTATCCTTGCTAGTATTATGTTGAGTAGTGCAAGTTCCAGGGATCATGTACATCCTTCATCTTTAGAGTACTGATGAGTCTGTGCTGCAGACGTACAGTATTGTGAGCTAGTAAGCACCCATTGCACAAAAAGGAGAGTATTATTGTGTACTTCCTGGGAAGGTTACCTTTGTGAAAATAGTGAACTTCAGCCAGTCTTCAAGGGGTAGAATAGCAGGAAACTGATGGAAGATAACCTGTTGCAGAGTTGAAACAAATGATTTTCTTTCTTTCTTTCTTACTTTCTTTCTTTCCAGTTTTCTAGTTTGATGACCAGGGAACTCGCTGGGCCAAGCAGAGCCCATTTTCAGTGGAGGCCCGGGGAGAAAAGCTCCAAAAGCTGTTAACAGAATATAACATAAGTAAAGTGTGGAATATACAGTATACAAAAGCATAAATATACAATTTAAAATACAAATATAAAAGCAGGGAGTATATGTTTAAAATACACAAATGTTAAAATAAAGATAAAGTCAAAAGTAATACAGATAATATAATTAAAAGTATAAGTCATAAAGTGTTTATACAAGTTTAGTGTTTGTTCTAACAATAATGTTAGTGAAGGGAGGTTTAAAAGATGCAACAGTGTAATTTAGGTGGGAAGGCAGCAGGAACAGTCCCAGTTTGAGCTAAGGTAAGAATAGAGGAGAGATTTGAAATTAGAGTGATTGTGAGGACAGTGGAGGGAGGGGGGGGGACTCCATAGTTTAACTAAGGAGTGTGATAGAAGTAATTGGCCAGGAGGGCAAAACATAATACTCATTTATCTCCTACGTGTACTGATTGGGAATTGTACTGTAAGATGCTGGTGCTCTATTTGTGACTTGACATCAAAACATGATTGACTTCTTTCTTGTTCTGCCAGCTATAATGCAAATGACATATCTGTATTTGTAGCCATTAACTTTTGACAGTTATAAGACGCAGTTTCCTGATGTATTGTTTCAGTATAAAAAGACAAAGTGATAGAGAAACAACACTATTTATGTGAGCTTGTTTTAAGTAGTCCTGTTCTTTTACATGCATGTTTTATGGTATTGAGCAGCTATACACAAGAGTTGCAGTTTAAATAAGCTTTATTTTTATACTGTAAGATTGCTTACTGCTTTTGTTCTCAGTTTGCCCATGCAATTCTGAATTTCTAGACCTTTTTAATTTATTAAGCAATGCAAAGCATCAAGATTACCTTGAAATCATTAACATGCAAAAGTAAGTATATTATATAATAAACAGATATTATGTAACAAAAGGTTTATAAGAAAATAATGTTGTATTTCCATCCTGAGGATAGCATTTCTAAGTTAAACTAGTATCCTTTGAGATCAGTCAGTGTATGGCTACCCTGGAATCCCTGCTGAGATCTTATGACTTTTTGGAAGTCAAGCAAGCTTTGTGTCAGTCTTGTATAATTCAAACCCTGGTGGCTATACTTATTATATCCAGACACTGAACAGACTTTTAAGACATATATTCTTTTGACAGACAAATACACATGAGGAAATAATTCTCTAATGTGTACATAAAAGAAAACTGATGGATAATGCAGCAGTTAGAACAGTTTGGATAAAATGACAGATTTATTTTGGCCTTTGCTTCATTAGAACCAGACCAGAAGGAATGCTTTGTTTTGAAACACTTTTATCATGATCATTTCAGACTAATGTTTGAAATGCATCTCTTCGTCTGAAGGGCACTGCAACAAACCAACTTTAAAGCTCGAGTGATTTACGCACAGCAGGATGTCAGGTTACCCCCAGTAACTGCATACTGAATACATTCTAGGGTCACACAAATTACATTTTATTTGTGCATCTGTCACAAAGTATATCACAGTTACAAATGAACACCAGTAAAATAAAACACAATAGGGGATAAGATGCTAACTGCATTTAGCTTTTAAAACTATAATATACACAGTTAAACAGATAACACTTCAGTGACCATTTACAGGTGCCCACAGTGGGACAGTATCCATCTGTCAAAGTGAGTTCCACTGGAAAAAGGGCAGTCCATGATAGGTAAAGGCATGGATATCAGAAGATTTCATCAATATCCTGGAAGTGAGTAGTAATTGCCTAATAGCCAATTGGAAAGGTTGGACCAGCTAGTTAGGAATCAGCAGCCCTTTAAGGTACTGGCTCCTCTGTCATATTATGCTAATACCAAAACCTACACTTTTTTTGTGAAACAGGGTTGAGTAGGGAACAGGTGGAGGAGACCCTGGAGAGGTAGAGATATGCTCTAGAGAGAAGAGGAATGAAGGTCAGCAGGACTAAGAATATGTGTGTGTGTGAATGAGAGGGAGGATAGAGGAATGGTGAGGATGCAGGGAGTAGAGGTGGTGAAGGTGGATGAGTTTAAATACTTGGGATCAACAGTTCAGAGTAATGGTGAGTGTGGAAGAGAGGTGAACAAGAGAGTACAGGCAGGATGGAGTGGATGGAGAAGAGTGTCAGGAGTGATTTGTGACAGACGAGTACCAGTAAGAGTGAAAGGGAAGGTCTCCAAGAGGGTAGTGAGACCAGCTATGTTATATGGGTTGGAGACAGTGACAAAAAGGCAGGAGTCAGAGCTGGACGTAGCTGAGTTAAAGATGTTAAGATTTGCACTGGGTGTGACGAGGGTGGACAGGATTAGGAAGAGGTATATTACAGGGTCAGCTCAGGTTGGAAGGTTTGGAGACAAAGCCAGAGAGGCAAGATTACGTTGGTTTGGACATGTGCTGAGGAGGGATGCAGAGTATATTGGGAAAAAGATGTTAAGGATGAAGCTGCCAGGTAACAGGAAAAGAGGAAGGCCTATGATAAGGTTTATGGATGTGGTGAGAGAGGACATGCAGGTGGTTAGTGTGACAGTGCAAGATGCAGAGGACAGGAAGAAATGGAAACGGATGATCAGCTGTGGTGACCCCTAACAGGAACAGCCGAAAGAGAAGAAGAAGCAAAAGAAGGTTTCATTTTGGACTACAGCTTAGTCAGTGGACTCTAGCTCCTTAATCTTTATTTAGTTTTATTCTTCATACTCATATATATTAGTTACTTCTGTCATTGTTTAATTTTGGCTTTTATTCACCATTTTTTTTTATTACCTCCTTAGCTTGAATATGTACATCTATAATTGGTATTAGTACCTGTCAGCTTTCTTATTCAGTTTAGGCTGTGAGTCTGAATTTTATTTTAGTCACCAGGATTATACAGGACAACTTTTGGCTGGTTCTTTGTTCAAGACAGAAGGCTTACTTTAAGGGGGGATTGGCCAGCTTGTGTGGTCCAACCTTTGAAAATGAATACTGTAATTTGGTTTGAGATTTTACATAACATGCAACCCTGGTGTCCCTGTCTGATTTTCTCTTTCACTAGTACCTGACCCTTATTCCAATGAACCAGTGGGTTTGTGCCCCTTCTTCCTTTCTTTGTACAGAGATTGATTTTTAGTGAATTTGATTGGACAGATTCACACTAATTTGTTTCTGTTAACCATGTTTAATCCCTGAGTGACTTGGCCTTGCCATGATAATTAGTATTGTCTTTGTAATGGGTGTTCTTTTTAGGTTTTTAAGCATTTATTTTTTCATTATTTATAATTAAGTTTAAGATAAGCTGTGGTCTCTCCTGAGGTCCCAACCACTGCGACAAAAGTGCTTATGTGCCCATTGAAGGTTTGACTAAAGGAGGAAGCTACTCCCCTGACCCAACTGACTATGGGATTATCATATTTGACACAGTCCCCAGTTAGCAGTGAGCCCCAGAGAAGGAAACATTTCACTTTCACTTTTCTTTCAAACCTTTTACTGTGGCAGACTTCTTGAGGTTTAGGGAGCTTATAGCCATAAAGACATTTCTCAGCAATGGTCAGATGCAGCATTCCCTGTTTGACCTCCTCTACATGGATAATCCATCACCATGAATTCCTCTTTACAGGTATGCCATTGAAAAGGCTTCTTGGTCGCAGCTTACAGCCATTTTGATTGTTAATGAATTTTCCACGGCTCTTTCAAGAGAGGGGCTGATCATTTCTCCTAGGCAGGTTGTTTAGAGGGTTTCAGGATTTGGGAGAATTTAGAATACTCCCTGTTCCTAAGTGTCTGTTACTTGATTTTTGATTAGATAGAGAACTGTAGATTTCACCCCCTCATGCTGGCTACTAACTCTGTTTTTCATATCCTGAGTGTTCCTTGCTATCAGTCTACTTCACTCAACTTGTGTTCTTGGCACACAACCCTCCTCACATTCTTAGCAGACTGCCATGACTGACCTCTACAACCATATTTCTTCCATACCCCTTATTATTAGTGACAGGTGCTTTGATCTTTTGTTACAGCTTTAAACCTCAGACCCTTTATAGGATCATAGGAATTATAGACAAGTAAATCAAGAGATGTTTGCACTTTCCTAATACCCGCTGTCATGATGTGCTACCTGCTTCTAGAAGGGCAAAGCAAGTCAGGCCATCATTCTTTTTTAACTTATTTACACTTTGTTGACCAGGTTAGTCTGTTTAGGCCAATGACCTCTTTTCAGGGGAGACCCATGATGGCATTTATACTAACTTGGAGAAATTTGATGACAGCACTGGAGAACTTCTCCTACTGTTGGTAGTAGGAGGAAGCATTTGTGTGTGACAGAACAGATTTCCTGTTCCAGTTCCAGGCACGGAAGTAGCCTGGAGAAACAGGGAGAAAGAATGGCTAATTCAGCCTGTGTTGAAACTGGAATAAAAGTAGCTGATAATGTAGTTGAAATGGTAGAATCATTACCAGAAGTTTTTTTCTGATGATGTGGGTGCAGAAAAAACACTGACATTAGAGAAAAATGATATTGTGAAGGAAAAGGAGACTGTAGCTGAAACAGCGATGGATTCAGAGGAAAATCTTCCGAGGAAATTGTTTGAAGGAGAGACAGTTATCTCTGAAAAATGCATAATTACAACACTCCAATAGGGGTGGGGGTGGAGGTGGGGTTGTGGGATCATTATTTGGAAGAAATGGATAACCAAAGTGAGCCAGAAAGTGTAGCAGCAATTTCATAGAGTGACATCATGGAAAAAATAGAAGAAGAAAAGGGAGAAGAAGACTGCCAGAAAACGTTCCAGAGACAAAAACTTATGTACGAACTATAGGAGAAGGAACAAAGAAGAAAGAAGAAATCAAAGAAGCAAAAAAGAAGTATACAGAGTGTGTGAGCAGTAAAAAAGAAGAAAGTTTGGACAGGTATGAAGTTTGGGACTCTGTCATAGCACCTCTGGCTGTCAAAGCAAAGAAGTAAGAGCATTTATTTTAATTAATAAAGAGACTTTTTGTGACTTGATATTTGAGACTGGGGCTTTTGCATGCATATGAACAAAAGAAAAATATTTATCCGTGGTCAGAATATGTGGTGCAAGCTTTTTACAGACAAATGAAAAAAGACTAATGATCCAGTTTAGAACTGAAGTTGAAGCAAAAGAACTGAAAGAACATCTGTTAACTATTTGTAAAGACATAATGGACACTACAAAAATATATGATGAAATAGGACTATGGACTGTGGGATGGGAATGTGGACTAATTCTGAAAATGATAAATGATAATGTTATGCAAGTAAAGTATTATTAATGTTCATGGTAATAGCGGTTTTGTGAAATAAAGGGGTCAACCAAAGACTTGTTATTTTTATGGAAAAATTATCATTTAATCAATGAATGTGAAAAAAAAAATATTTCTGTGTTAAAGCAAGGCATAATGCAAAAAATGTGGCAATACTGGTCATTCATGGCTAGAATGTGAAAATGAATATGCAAGACAATGAAAATGAAGTTATACAGGAGAAAGAGATAGTAGAATGTGTTATACGAAAAGATGTGACTGATAAAGAGGTTATACATGAAGTTAAAGAAAATAACAAGGAAAAAGAAACAGAGACAAGCGTGGAAGAAGCTAACTGGCGTACAGTAAGAAATAAAAATAATTTAATAGGGAAAAGAGTTAAACAAAGGAAAAGAAAATTCAAAAATATAATACTTGGACAAAATAAGAAAGGAAAGGGATAAACATTTTATTATACTAACTATTCTTAAAAGCTGAAAATATTAGCTTTAAATCTGATCAGTATGAAAACTCTTAAGAGGAGAATAGGTATATTACAATGGTGTGCTGTAGTAGATATACATATTATTGTTTTAGAAGATATCAGATTATTAACAGAGGAAGAAAGAACACAAACTGAAAAACTTTGGAGTGATGCAGTAGTTTGGAACATAGGGAAAGAAACATGCTCAGGCATGTGTACATTATGTCAAGAAAGCATTAAAATATTGGATGTAACCATAGTGAAACTATGATGAATTATGGTAATAGACTTAAGATGGAAAAATATGTGTATAGAATTATAGCTTTATATGCATATGTAACAAAAAAGAGAGAAATGATGTTTAAAAATATTCTTGAATGTGTTTGTGTAAATATGGATATTATAGTCATGGGTGATTTTAATTGCAATTTAAGAAAAAAATAAAAGCAATTCTGATGTTAAAATGGTTAAAGAAATTATAAGAAGTGGAAAGTTAAGTGTACAAGAGAATAACCACTGGACCTACAAAAACAATAAAATAGGGACAGAAGTTGATTATTTTTTAAATATCTAATAGTTTAAAAGTTAAAAAAGAATTAAATATGCTGGATTTTCAGATCATGTGGCTATATGGGTTAAAATACATGAAGATGAAGAATATATAAGAATAGGAAAAGGAATAAAGAGAATTAATGAAAATGAATTAGATTTAGAAGAAAGAAAGAACTTATGGAATTATGGAAAAATCATATGAATATGAGAGAGTTTTATGAGAATTGGACAGTTTGGTGGCTTAATTTTAAAGAAACATATAAAAAATGTTTTTATAATGTATAAGGAAGAAATGAAGAAAAGAAAAAGAGAGATGTAAGATAATGACTTATTAGAGGAGAAAATTCCTTTTATGAAAAAGAAAGAGAAATATATAAAATGAATCAAATTAAAATTAACAACTTGTTATATAAACATAAATATTGTTTACAAGGAAAGAAAGAAGAGGTAGCACCATATTTGAGTAAAATAATAAAAGAAGGAAAAATAATAAGAGAATTAAAAAATGAGGAAGGTAAGCAAATAAGGCAGCAAGAAGGAATATATGAAATAATTAAATAATATGTATTGTAATTATTTGTTAAAAGAGAAGAAAACATAAAACAAATTTATAAAGGTGAAAAATAAAAACAAAAATAATGAGTATTTAGAACAAAAATAGCCATGAAAGAATTGAATGAAAGTCTAAAAGATATTAACATGAATTCTGCAACAGGACTGGATGGAATTGAATAAGGTATGTATAAAGAAATGAAGGAGTGGCAAAAAATAATTTTTATAGAAGTTATGAATGAATGGTTAGAAACTGGAATTAAAGAGAGAGATATGTACAGGAGTTATACAATTTATATTTAAAAAAGGAAATAAAGAGGAGATAAAAACTGGAGATCTATAACATTGAATAATATGGATTATAACATTGTTATGAGAATAATAACGAAAAGGTTACAAACAAAATGGATAGAATATATGACCAAAATGCATTTGGAAGAAAAGAAAAGGAAGTCAAGTGTTATTATGGATGATAAGAGAAATAATTGATGATATCACAAATAAAAATGCAGGAGCCAAGGTTATGATAGGGGATATAAGTAAAGCCTATGATAATATTCAATATAAGTATGAAAAGTAACTAATGATGATAATATTTTCTTTTATATGGGGCTCTAGACTAAATCCAGTGAAGAGAGGGATTCTATATATGAAAGAAGAGCAAGGAGGCTTGAGTTTAATAAACCCAATAGTACATGCAACATCTTTCATTTTACATAAGGCATTAAATGGAATTATGACGGAAAATAAATACTTGATAGAAATGATACTATATTACAAATACAAATAATTTTGGGAAGGAATGGAAGTTAACAAAAAGAAGAAAAAGCATTGTGAATAAAGAAATGGAGTACCAAAACAAAACTGTGTTATGGAAAATAAAAAAGAACATATGTAAGAAAAATAGAAAGGAATGGTACTTAAATATTACAAAAGCATTTCATTGCATTGATCCATGGAAAGATTTAGAACTAAATAAGAAAAAAAGCCATAACTATAAAAAGATTAAAGAATGTAATGATATGGAGATTGTCTATTAGAAAATTGCTGGTTAAGGCAAATATGCCATACAAGAAAAAGCAAGATAGAATATGTAATAAATGTGGAGAGTTTGAGACTATTCAGCATGTGTTTCTGAAATGTGGAAAGAACTATATAAACATAATAGGGTGAAAAGCTTGTTAAAATTTAAGGAAATAAATATGGACATAATAGAATTTGGTTATTATGGTGCATGAAAATAGGAAGAAGTGAAGAAAATGGACAGAGTAATATTTTATGGATTTACTATGAAATGGGCGATCGGACTTTGTAAGATTCATGGCAGTCCGAAACACCTCATTCGATAGTATCGAATGAATGAACATAGAAATGTAGAAATGCATAATAGCAAATGCACTACAGCATTCGCTGTTGTGACCTTTTACATTTTAATGCAGATCGCACTATAGTGGGGAATTGGGAAATGTACCTTTTCCCTCACTGTAGTGTGATCTCAGAGTTTGTATATATAAGTAGCAGGGGGTGTAGAGGGTGCACCCCCTCACATGGAGGGTGCAGGGGGGCTTGCCCCCCTGTAAAAACAGTCTTTACTATGGGTTGCTCAGTATGCAGAGTTGCGGAAGTGTAGTGAATGTTCAAATTGTGTCGAAACTGAACATTCAGCACTTCCATGTTCGAGATTTTTCACATTCATTTTTCCCATATTCGCCCATACTGTTCGCAGAAATGTTAACATGCATATTACAGGATCGCATAAATGATAGTAAAGCTATTTTATGCTTCGTGGCCTATATAGAATGAGAGACTAAATGAAATTGCATACAATGGAAAATGGACTTTGGCAAAGATTCTGGAGAAAATGATTATTTGGTTGTGGATAAAAGAGTGGGGGGGATGCTTAAATTGAAGTTTATAATGTATGGAGATTAGTAAATATATGTAATAATGTAAATATGTAAATATGTAAATAATATGTAATGTATATATCAATAAAAACTGCTCTTTTCAAGCACCAGGTGGCACCAGAGGACTAACACTAGTGCTCGAAACATTCCAAGATAAAGAAAGGACTGAATCTTGTTGCTGGAGAACTTTTGGACTGAGAATTTGAGAAAGAGCAAGATGAAATTCTTGTTTCTGAGTTGGAGAGTGGAGGTCTAGTTACAGAGTTGTTGGAGCATTTAATGAATAAAGGAGATCCAAATGAAGGACAAGAGGAAAGCTGTAGTGCTGTGGTGGATCGAGTGCTACAGCAGCAGTCAACTATAATGGTATACAAGCAGATTATAGAGGCTGAAAGCATAGAGACATGTTTGGATGATAGAGTAATCAGTTTTAAGAATATGTCTCTGCAAATGGGTACTGTAGATGACAGAAATGGAGAAATAAACATATGTAAGTGTAAGTCAAGGAACAAGAAGCAGTATATAAAGTGAAGAGATGTGTTTGACAAGAGCAGAAGGGCAGCAGCTTCAGAAAAAAAGACCGGTGGTAAGAATAATAAGTAAAACCAGTGTTACTATTGACAGGTATGACATTATGGACAATATTATATTGCCATTAAGGGGTTTACTTTAAGAGATGTAAGAGCTTTGATACATTTGGGCTCAGAAGAAGTCTATGAAGTATGGCTTGCAGTTAAAGAGAAAACTGACTGTCCAATTCAGAACTTCAGAAATGGAGGAAGTTGAACCTCAGACTTTTTTTCTAACAAAATGTGATAACTTATATGGCATAAAGAAATTGTAAGATAACAGAAATATATGGACAGGGAAATGGGAAGAGTGGGTTACACTGGATATGCATGATGGGAAATTACAGCATATTTCAAATAATGTAATATGGAATGGGAAAAGTGCATCTGTTGTTCATAGGTCCATATGTGTATACTAGGCTAGCAACCACAGGGGTCTTTTTTTTAGCCTGGCCATTAATCTCAAATGTATCCAACAAGGTTTGGTGCCCTAGAGGTTGTTTTAAGGGGTATATGTAAGCTACAACATGGGTGGTCAAGCATATACAGGCTGCCTTTGTCCATTAGAGATAATGGTGCCAGATCAGAGGTGAATTTTCAATTTCCCATCATCTGGACCAGATTATGCTTGAATTGGGTTAGGGAAGAACTCTGCTTCACATGAATGGGAAACCTGTTCCAGAGAAGGGGTATTCTCTGAGACACATACCTGTCCCACCAACATGTCCCATTTAAATCCCTAGATTGGGTGATTCTGATGCTATTTTATTTTTTGTGACTATGCAAAAGGTCCAGCAGAGTGGGATCCAAGGGTGCTTTGTATGCCAGGCATAGTTCTCTTCTCAATAGTCTGTAGAAGACAGACTGTTGAGAGGTGAATGGTGTGTAGAAGGCAGAGGATAGTGACAGAGATAGGGCTTTGAGGTGATCCACATAGGGCATGTTGTTAATACCCTGTATTCTTTTTAAGAGGAACCTCTGTGGACATTCCAGCTGTTGCATGTGCTTGCTCAGGTGCATACTTAAGGGGGCATAGTACTGAATGATGTATCTGATAGACAAATACAGACAAATAATGACTTCCTCATACCTAGATTCCTATTCCACACCCTTGCTTAAAAGTTGCACAACATAGAACAATTTCCTTACTACTTTAGACATATATTGGTCAAAAGCCAGGTTACTTTCTACATGCATCCCTAAATCCCTGACTACTGGGTCTAGTCATAGGGGTGTGTTAGCAATGAGTTAGTTTCCTGGGGTAGCCGACTTCCCGATGGGTACTTTATGCTTTTTTTTGGCACTGAGTCTTAAACCATGGCTCTCAACATCAGTTATTTGTCTGTGTTATCTCTTCCTGGAGGATATTAATGTATTGCAGGGATTCTATGACTGTTTCTTGTTTGCAGCCATCTGCAAACTTCTTCAGCCAGAGGCCCTTGATGTTGGCCTTGACTTCCAAGAAGTAGATGCCAAAAAGAAGTGCACCCAGCTCAAAGCCTTGAGGGTCTCCACTAGTCATTGGCCACTTTGTGGAAGTGGACTCCCCTATCCTAACTTCCTGGTCTTATCTGAGAGCCAGCTGGCTATACAGGGCATATCATAGGGGTCTATGCCTAATGCTGTAAGATTGTTTACAATGCCCGTGTAGGGTATTGTATCAAATGTATCCAAAAGCAAAACGCAGAACAAGGCCAAAGAAATGGCAGAATTCCAGGTCGAAGTATTTTATTGCTGGATAATAACACACATAAGCAATTTCACAGTAATTCAACTGCTTCCTCAGACGTTCAACAGCTACCCAATAACATTCATTTAAATAGAGACCTCCATTACACTTCTAAATCAATTAACATTAATTAACTATAATTAAAACACAATAGACGTGTCTTCATTAAAATAGTATAAAAATTTTGCAGTAATGCTCTATAAACAGTACTTTTACTTACACAAAAAAAACTTGTTTAATATTCATTTACTTGTTAGTGTTTGATATTATAAACTCGGTGTTTTAAAGCTTTCAGTAAAATAAACATTTGGGATTGTCATGTCAGTAATTTAACATTTGTGATTATAGGAGTCCAATCTTTCAAAGTAGATCTGCTATAACAAAATAACTATGCAAGATAACCACATGAGCAGCCAGAATGCAATTCCAATTGAATTATTTACTGTGCACATTTTAAGAAATGGATAGATTGGCCTAAACTCTGGATAGTAGCTCTCATTCGATCAGAGACAAATCTCAACAGAATCAGGAACAAATCCAAAAATAATCAGGGACACTTTTAAAATATTATCACTATTAATTTGAGACAATTACATAATAAGAGGATGTGAATTAATATACAGTTTCTGAAGTAGAAGAACTCTATTGTCATTATTTATTAAGTGCAACTCGCCACCTTTTTTCCAAAATTCACCAGTTATAGAAGAAATTAAGAGGGAGTGAGAGAGCTAAAATTTGAGTAAGGGACAGTTGAGATGTGTACTCTGGATCAATGTATGTGCTTTTTTTTATTTATTTATTTTTTTTAGAACTAATTTAAAGTAAAGAGACATAGGAGAGGGTAAAAAATAAATAACATTAGGAATGAGTACTTATTTTGCTACAGGCAGCTTTGGGAGGTGCAGTAGTTAATGGCAAGATAAAAAATTATATGTTTTTTCATCATTTGCCCAAAAACTAGATGACTGTATGGGTGTCCACAAATTTACTCCGGGATTGGCCATTATGGCTGTTTTAGAGAAAGGAGATACTGCCTGAGGGAGGGTTCTGGTAAGGTGAGTATGGTTATGAGACTCTTTGGCCTTGGAATATCTTTGAATATCTGTGAGTCACTGTATAAAATATTTTAAAGTTTCCTAAGAACAAGAGTTCCTAATCATTAAAGGTTGCTGATCTGCTAGGGACATAGATACAATCAATATTATCATAGGATCATAGGAGATTACTAGGCTATCGACCCAGAGGTCATTTCAAGGCTAGCCATTTCATCCCAATGTAATACCAAAGAAATGTTAGTTAATACCCAAGACTGCATTTAGTAATGGCTGCCTATGTCCAAGAGGGTTGTGGGTGCTATTCCTGGTAAGAATTTACAGTGCCCCATCCACTCATCCAGGTTCCTCTTAAACAGTGTCATAGAGGTGATCTATTGAACATGAATAGGTAGCCTATTCCAAAGATGTGGCACTCGCTGTTAGATAAATCTGTCCCTCCAGCATGTTCTATTTAAGTTGCAGGCCATATTTAGGTCCCTGGGATGAGTAGCCCTAGCCCCGTTTGATTTACAGACATGCAGCAAGTTCATTAGGTTTGAGTCTGAGATTGCTCTGTAAGCTAGGCATAAGTCTCCCCTAAGATGTCTATATGATACAGAGTATAGTAACAGGGAATTTAGTTGGTCTGTGTATGATGTGCTGGAGTCCCTTAATCTTTTTAGTTAGAAACCTCAGAGGTCTCTCCAATTGCTGCAGGTGCTTTGTACAGTATATGCCAAATGGGGTATTATACTCAATTATGGGCTGGATTAGTGCTGAGTATAGTGGGGTTATAACCTCTTTTGCTCTTGAGGCGATACCTTTACTAATCAAGTGTGCTGTGTAGAAAGCCCTTACTACAGTAGGCACATGATGGTTGAAGTTAAGGTCGCAGTCAGCTTGTAATCCCAAGTCCCTTATGACTTCATGGGTACCTAGGGTATTGTTGTTGATTTGATAGTGTGAGGGGAGACTGTTTGTGCCAAAAGGAATGATGATGCATTTCTTTGCATTCAGTTTGAGACCACATCTAAGACATCAGTTGTTGGTTTGCATAAGACCCTCTTGGAGTATACTGACATCATCTGGGAATTCAATAACTGCACCCAGTTTGTAGTCATCTGCAAACTTGGCCAGCCACAACCTCTTAGTTTTGACCTGAGCTTCTGAGAAGTATATACCGAACAGTAGGGGGCCCAGCACTGACCCCTGTAGCATCCCACTGCTCTGGTTGATGTGGAGTCACCCATTTTGATAGTGTGTGTGTGTGTGTGTGTTTTTTTTTTCATTGCCGGTTATACACTAATAGAGTGCATCACTTGCATGTGTAGCTTGAAGCTGTGTGAAGGTTGCATTGTAATGTCTCTTCTTTGAATATGGTAATTCGCATTAGTAATTCTGTATTAATATTTTATTGAAGGGTTGCAGCAGCAATAGGAAGTGGGCAATATCTGATTAAACATAACACAGTCCTGTTATATACTGACACAGGGTGGTTTGATAATAGAGTAGCTTTCTGTGGAGTGTATTGTTGTGGACTGCAAATGATGCATGACCAATGGCTACTAGTGTTACTAATAAGAAAATATATTTTAGGCAGGTTAAGAATGTACAGTGATTCATATTACATTTGTATATTATAAAATGTAATATTACTGGTAGGTATCTTAGACCCGCGGTGGTGGTGCTACGGTAGCGTTGTCACCTCACAGTGACGCTGTCCGGTTCGATTCTCAGCTAGAGCGTCTTCTCCGTGGAGACATGCATGAATGGGCGTACCTTTGTTGAAGGTTGTGCGTCAGGGCTGATAACTCGGCACGTAAAAATCAACTACCAATCATTAGCAGACCCCTAACCGGGAAAAGCCGAAAGACACAACAACAACTGGTAGGTATCTTAGAGTAGCATAAACATATTGTTTTATTGTTATTGTATATAAGGAAAGTAGTTGTGATTAGGGTAAGAAGTAGACACCCGGCATAAGTTAGTGTGGAAAAAAGGTGAGACAGGTAGACCATACTCTCACACCAGTTATGGAACAATTGTCGCATAAGTAATGACATACAGAGCTTGCTGTCTATTTGAGATTCACTGTAATCATCCATTAATTTCTTCAAACAGTATCCTTTCCTGCTTTTTGCTTTGTGAGTTAAACCTTTGAAGTCAGAAATTACAGGACTGACAAAAATTATAGGACTGCACAGAACTTAAGGGAGGTGAGCTTGACTACAAGAAACATGATGTGTGTGCTCCCTGAAACAAACACAACTATGGTAAAAAAATTCCAAAGCAGCAGGTAAATGGCAAAGAGTTATTAAATTAGCCACAAGAAGTAGCCAGAAGGACAGATAATGAACATAAATGTAGCTGATTTATGAGTGATAGTCACAAGCATTTATACACATCACATGTAGCACAGAGAGAGGTCAGATATACCTAATAGCAACTGACTACTACAAGTCTGAATTAAAAAGTCTCACAGGGATTATTAATGTACCCTTTACACAGTATCCCCTTACAAAAAAAGAAGGCTTAGATCACAGAGTTGTCTATGTTTTACAGTGAATATTTAAAAATAAAATTAAAGCCAGAGATTCCACCTGGAAAAACTGGAATGAGAACCCCCACAATGCAGAGCTTCAGCAGACTTTGCTGAGCTTAAAGAAAGAAACTAGAATTGCAACCAGTACTGCAAAAGCCCTATTCCTTAGACAGTACTATGAAGCAGATTAGACCCAGTCTGTTCTGGAAAGAAAACAAAAACACTTAACAGGAACATTAAATAACTCTTCGACTACCAAAAATGAACCAGTAACATTGAACCACTCCACTTTTGTTAATTACTGTGCCCACTTTCTGCAATCCACTATAACAGACATAACTAAAGCCTTTCCAACAATTCGCTCCCCAACCAATGAAGAAACAGAACGTTCAACCCCTGATTTATATCCTGTAGCCTCTCATGCAGCAACATCTCACTTCTCTGAAATTATAATAAAACAAAGTCCCTACAACTCAGACTTAACAATTCAGGATCCTATCCAGCAAACTTCATCTCATCTTCCTAAGACTTGCAGCTGAAAACAATTGCTGTACCTTTTACTCGTATCTTTAACCTCTGTTTCTCTCTTCTCATGCACTGTCCCACCAGTATTCAAGCATGCATCTATAATCCCACTACCTAAAGTCACTTCTCCTAACAGGTTGAAGGTTATATAGATGTTTTTTTTTTTTAACCTATGCCCTTCCCTGTCAAAAATATTTGAAAAACTTTTATACAACTATTTAACCATATTAACAACTATGGTCTGTTATTTGATGCATGGAATGGCTTTTGCATTGCCTTCACTAACTTCACCACCCTGATTCTGGCCACAGATACCGTTGCAGCTCAAATGAATGACTCATCACTGCAGGTCACATTGTTGGCATGGTAAGTATTGTTGAAACAGCCACAGTCTTCTTCTCAATAAACTCAAAAGGCTCAACTTTGGAGATAACAGTATTTGCTGGTTTTGCAACTACCTGAAGGACAGAACCTTGCAAGTATATAGTAACATCTCGTCCTTTAATGCTGGTACACTTAACACAGGTGTGCTGCAAGGTTCTGTGCTAGGTCCTCTATTCTTTTCCTTCTTTGTTAACGACCTCCCACTAGAAGTTTCAAATTATGTGCATTCCACTAAAAGCCATTCTAACCTGCAAACCAAGTTACAGGACAACATCACTCAGTTACGCACCTGGTCCGCATCTAAATAGCTACTAATTAACCTTAAGAAAGCTAAGGTCATGGTCTTTGCCTCAGCCAAGAAATTATCTACTGTCTTTCCTATTCTCTTAACAGGGAACATGATACCTAATGTCTCTGAACAGAGGTACCGAGGTCTTGTACTTGATCTTCGTCTCTCCATCACCACACATACAGGTTTCATAACTAATAAAGTAATTTCTCAATTAGAACTAAGTTATCAAGTCTGTTACCTCCTCGCACTCACTGCTCACAGGGTCATTGTCAAAAATATTTTAATTCTCAAATTGGAATATGGCCTTCCTTTTCCCATTATGCATTATCCCATAATACAAACTGCTGATGAATAAAATCTGCAGATTCATTCGATCAGCAGACCCAAAGATGCACAATTAAAATTTGCTAAAAACAATTCCAAATGGCTTTCGGTGCCTCATTTGGGCCACTTTTCATCTAAGTATTTGAATTTGTAAGGTTCTAATATACAAAGTTCCAAAGCATTGTCAGTGCCCCTCCCCCAACTGCCTTTACAAGACAATCCTATGAACTCAGAAGGTATGTCCTCCATTTAAAACTGCTGTATGTATGACAGCCTTTTTTAGATTGGGACTTGTTACCTGTAGCAACTGACATCAAAAACCTAAAAAATATTAAAAGTTTCAAAGATGCACTTAAAACAGTTTCTGATTACAGAATCTACCTGCAACTGTTACCAGAACAGTAGTTAAATAACTTACCACCCCATATCATAGATAATAGAATATATTCAAGAAACATTTCTCACCCTCTAAATGTGACATTTTATACATGTATAGTTCATGTGCATACAGGAGTTTATATGTTATATGTATGACTGCACTGCACTTTATGCTTATCTAGTCTTGTATTTTTTTCTTTGTTCTTCTCTCCGTGCACTGTGACCAGATCTTCTTAATTTTACCCTGTCTGCACTGAATCCTTTCAATATGCATGGGATTTTATCATTTACTCATTATATATATGATATATATATATATATATATATATATATATATATATAATATATATATATGATATTGTTGATTAATAAGATCTTAATGTATTTTCTGTTCTTTGAGCTCAGACCATGACTGAAAAGTGTTAATAGACCATCCCACTTACCCTGTGAACATATAGTACAGCAATAACGGACGACTGGGTGTGGTGATTTACCCATGGTTGATGTGGTGTGGCGAAGCCCTGATGATTAAACAAATGCAACCGTGGGTAAATTTTCAATATATCACACTCAGTGATTCATTACTCTATTATATGACATTATTTAAGGAAAGAATTGCTTACTTTTCTTAAATAATGTCTTTGTATAACAGCGCCATAGTGTTCGTTCTTGTTGTTTCCATATCCTGCCAATTTCTTGATGTACTGCGCATGTGAATGGGACTTGCATTCTCTTCCCACGCTTACACATACATCAGTGCTTTTGAAAGCAATGGAGAAAGGAAGATCTCTGTTACCTTTTTTTTTCTTTTGAAAAAAAAAAGTTTGAAATCTGGGCGGTTTAGAAGTATGAGAGAGACATGGCAGAAATACAAAGAAAATCAAGTACATGTTTTGCATAATGTACCTAATTTCTCTTGTATTTTCTCTGCCCTCTGTATGCACCTGTTGACCTCTTAGCTCAAGAAAACTGGAGGGCAGAGAAAATACATTGGATTGACCAATCAGCATGCACGTTTTTGAATGTTAATGACCTGTCATTGTATAATAATAAATGATAAATAAACTAGTAAGAACATGATACTTTAAGGTTACTATGATGTTGAACTACACAATGTTTCACAAAGATTTTTACAGAAAAGCATATTTAATGTGATTGAAAACAACTACAGAAAAAAAGAAATAGAATAGCAGGCACAGCACACTTCATAAATAATTTCTCTCATGGGTTTTTTTGTATGGTAAAGCACAGATGTTTTGAAGGCTAAATAGGCAAAACAAAATGTAGTTTGCCTATTTTCTTTACATTGTTTGCCTCAATGTGTGGAACGTGGTGGAAGGTGGTATTTTAGAACTTGATTTCACTCCGAATTCCAATACAGTCTCCACTTTCATGGATCATTTTCGCCATGTTATGCAAGTGGAAGGAAATCCTTTACTTATTGGTTTTCATGATGATGCTTCATCTGTATCGGAGTCTGTGCGTATTGATTTTAATGATTTTATGACTGGTTTTAGGGACTTGGAGAACAATATGTATGGATACAAAAGGCTAGAGTGGCAGAGGCTGCACCTGGAAACTTGTCTTCATCATAAAGTTGTCCCGAGAGGCTTAAGAATACTGCACATGTCTACATATGGGAACACCTACCCACTCCTCCTAAAGCAGTGGCATTCGCTCAGTCTTGACTTAAGTTTTAATTATATTAAACTGTTGATTGAGGTGAAGCTATGTTATATAAGGAGGTTGTTGTTGGTAAGGACAAGATAAGTGCTTTTCTGACCAATTCTACATGTTAATTCAGGTTGGATAGTCTTTTTATGGATGTGGTATTATATGAGACACGTTTGCAAGATATAAAAAGAAGAAGCTTGTAAGGAATATGGCTGATTTTCGGGAAGGTTGAGTGTTTTCCTGGCCTAAGGATTGTGTTCACTCATGGACTAGGCAGGTTGACACTGACATTATTACATCTAATGATTTACCACTGAAACTGGATGTTTCTACTGCTCCATGTAACAAATGAAAAGCTGCTTTGAATGAGACCATCTCTGCTACCTTGGTTAATAATATCATTACACAGACTACCAGCTGTGATAAAATTGCTCTTGATGTTGCTCATTCTACTTCTAATACTGGTATAGCTGTACTGAATGGACCTAGAGCAGTTGACACTGCTTGCTCCACAGTTTCCTCGTCCTCTTTTACATCTATGGTTGCCAGAATTGATGAGGGAGAACAAACCAGAAGGAAGAGGTCAATCGACCAGCAGGAATCGACAAGTGTGGAAACGAATGCAAGTGCTGGGCCAATTGGAGCTGGGGCGATCAGTTTGGAGCAAAATACCGAAGATATAATTATCGATATTTCTTTAGTTATTCTTCGTAAAAAGCAAGTAGGTGTACTTAATAAGGGTCTCTCCTTTGTACCATCAAGAAGCTCCATTCTGAGTGATGTTCTTACTGACCTTAAATTATTTGTTAAGAATATTACACTCAAAGTTATGTATGGTGATAATATTCAACAACAGGTGCCTTTAAGAAAACCTAGTCAGTTCGTGCCTACTAATTCCCCGCTTGGGGAGGGTTTTTTAAAGACTTGCAAAAGTGATATTTGCAATATCTTTAAACAAAAGGACAATAAACTGTTTTATAATTTAACAAGTGATGAACAGAATGCATTGTATGAGCTTATATCCTGTGAACATCTACAGTTTTGACTGACTGATAAGGGGGGTGCCGTTGTGCTTGTGGATATAGCAGATTACTTGAATAACATGAGCGATATGCTTAATGATGCTTCTCCGTATTCTGAACTCAGGAGGTCTGAAGTGAATACATTGATTAATAATATATACTCTGATCTGCATAATATGCTTATGGAGGGCATTTTTGGTAAAGAACTATATTAATATTTTTTGGTTGAACATCTTACTATTCCAAAACTGTACAGCCTTCCAAAAGTGCATAAGACTTTGTACAACCCACCAATGAGACCTATAGTTTCAGTTTGGGGGTGGGTTACGCAGCCATTTTTGATTTATATGGAAAAGATGCAACAACCTATATTGGATAAAGAACATATTATATTAAGAGATACTAAGCATTTTTATCCATGTTATATGAATGGTCTAAAAACTATGTATGCACAGATTATATTTCAGTGACTATGGACATTACATCTATTTTACTGTTATCCCCAGTGATGTTAGCATTTGCTTTATTAGACTTTTCCTTTCCAAACATTCACAATACAGTACAACTTGTATAAACTTCTTATGCTCCCTACTTGATATTTTGAGAATTAATGTTTTTGTACAGTTACGTGAACATGGTGCTGGCATACTGGGAGTCATTATATATTTTTAACAAATGTAATTTTTTTTAGCAATTTATACCTTTCACACTCACTTTGTTAATGATTTTATTGATTATCTACATCAGACCACCTGCTTTTTAAGATTTATACTGAACTTCTCTTCTGTTAGTGTTGAATTTTTAGATGTACGGGTGTTTCAGACACCTATGGGTTTGAATACCAGTTTGTATAAGAAGCCATGTTAAAAAAGTTAATGTCCTGCATTGGACAAGTGTGCATCCACGGCATGTGCACAAGAATGATTTAAAGGGTCAGTTCTATAGGTCATTTAAGTGGAAATGATACTAGTGTGTTACATGCCTTTGATGATTTTCTATCAAGAGGTTATGCTGAAGGTGAGACTGATCAAGCACATAATGAAGTTCTTGCACATAGAATTGATTCTGCAAAACCATATTTTTCAGAACAGAATTATAACTCTGCAACATATTCTTTCAGGTTTAACAATTTGAGAATGAATATTACCTTTTCAAATGATGTATATGTTATATGTGATGTTGTTAAGAAGAACTGGCTTATATTAACCTCAGATGAAAGATATAGAGCATTAATGGGTGATGCACCCCAGTTTTGCTTTAGGAATAACAGTTCTCTGAAGAGAGAAAATTATGTTACAAGTCATTTGGTAAGGAGACTGTTGAATCTGCTAGGGTAGGAACATTTCCTTGCAGAACCTGTAGTATGTGTACATTCATGTGCAGTGATAAGTATCTTCATCCTGTAACTAAACAAATCTGTGAGTTTAAATTCCATGTAAACTGTAAAACTAGTAATTTGATATAATTGGCTCTGTGTAAAGTACGTAAATGTTTTTATGTTGGCAAGACAAATCATGCTCTGAAAGATCATATTAGAGGGTATATGTATGATATTAAATTAGAATAATGCTTTATATAGACATTAAGTAGCTGTTGTTACTAATCATATGTTCGTATTTCTGGTTATTTCATGTGATTATTACAGGTTGTGATGTTAAAACCAAAACTGAATGTTTGGAACTTAAGTGGATTTTGGAGTTACAGGCAGATAAAGCTATGGGGTTAAATGATTCTGTACTTTTAAAGACAATTCTTAGCTCACGTGAGTTGAACCGCTGAATTTGAAATTTTGTATATTAGTAGTTGTGTGATTGTAACTTTATGGATCTGAAGAAGTGCCAAGTTGTTGGTGTGAAACAGCTTACCTTTTCTATTCTTATTTTTAGTTAGTGAATAAATGTATTGTTCCGCACTCTGCTGTGTCGGCTAATCAATCATTTTACATGTTTTGGAAGGCACCTTACTGAAATGTTGGCACTTGTACTGCCAAGACAAAAAAAAAAAAAAAAACCCAGATTAAAAATCCAGGAGAAAAAAGAATCTTGAGAATCACTCTTCTCCTTTAAACTTCTTTTTTGTAGGTGGGCAAGTCTCTTCTGAACTCCCGATGTGGGGGGAAGGTTCCCCACACTTCCAGAATTTATATATACCCACTCCAAGATAGCCACACCTCAGTGAAAAATGGAATATTCTGGGAAGCTGTCATCATATGTAAGTCTGTTTTTTCAGCCATTTAGTTTCCGTGTTTCAGGACTCACTGTAGTGGGTCCCGACATTTCAAATGGGTACTGTTTTGGAAAGGCTCACATTATATACTTCGAAGTCTTCAACTTTTTTCATGAAAGGCAATCGAAGTACAAGTGTTGGGAGGCACTCAAAATAGCTATCTGTGATCAAATTTAACAACTATTAGGGAATTCCAAAATGGCTACACACTAATCAACTGCATAATTTCAGCTATCCCAGTGTGAAAAAGAAACTAGAAATTAACAGCCAGTAACTATGTGAGTTTTTAAGTAAATTCTGGTGTCCTCTTTCCCTTTTGCCTAGATGCCAGCAAAGAAGAAACGTAGAGACTCAAAAAGAAGCTGCCGCTTGCAGGAAAAAAATATTAACCAAAATAAATTTTGTTCATTGAAGGAAAGTATACAAAGGATTTGGTAACACTAAGCACATATTTTCAATCAAAAAGGACAAAAAATGATGTTCAAGAGTATAAGGACATTGCTTACAATGTCCGCAATTGGTAGTCCTTTTTTAAAATGCCTGGTTGGTCCTGTTTTGTAAGATTTTTTTAATACAATTTTAAAAATGGCCAGTACTCTTAAAATGTTATTAATAATAACCCTTACAAAACAGGACAATGTTCGTATGTTTTGTATAAAGCAGAGAAATGCAGAAATCAAGAAAGAGCACAAATGGAAATATTTATGGAGGACTTAAATATGCAAATGTTAGAGGTAGATGAAGTTCAACAATTAGTTGAGATAGGAGGAGATGAGATAAAAATGGTGAAGTACAATCAATCTGCAGGAAAGTCTTCAGGAAAAGATGGTATTCCTAGGATGTTTGGAAGTTAGGAGAGAATAAAGGTGATAAAGATCTGAAAGATTTTTTTGAACAGTGTGTGATGACCGATCACTGGACCAGTAATCAAAGAGCCTCAATCCTCAACACTGGCTCCTGTGGGGGATGTTCACTGGGAGGATAACAGGCACACACACAGTATTTCCAGATGCAGCTCTCTGCATCAAGTTTGATTTCCCTTAAGAGCACACAGAGACCACAGTCAGCCCTGGGTTGGTTTCTCTTATCGCTTTCTCCATATCCTCAATAAGAGTCCCCACTGGCACAGCTATAGAGATGAGTCCTTATCCAGGTTTCCAAGCCAATTCTTCCAACACTCTCTCTGTCCAACCAGTGCTTTGTGTCCCTGCCCAAGTAGCTGATAAACACACCCTTTGAGGTTTGATTTGCGTACACACACACACACACACACACACACACACACACACACACACACACACACACACACTGAATATAAGGTAGTTATCACTGCCACCAGAACCCGTCACCAACTACTTTAAGGCACTTAGCAAAGGGTGTCCAATGTTACTGTGTAATACTAATACTAATACAAATTATAGTTTGACCAAGAGCAAGGCTATTTGGAGTGGCCCACATAGTGTCACCAAATAAACATGTAAGTACTCTCAAAACATAAATATCTCTACAAAGATCAGCCACAGTGAAAGGTTTAAATATATTTAATAATAAATAATAAAAGAACAAGAAAATACTAAGTATATATTCATAGTAACATCAGAGTTCAAAATCACAGGAAGTATTTAAAACAATATTGAAGGACAGGCCTTAAGCAAATAAAGAAAAACAATAAACTAAGCTTCACTATATTCTGACTGTATCTAGGAGAGTTACTATTCCCTAATAACGTACGTAATAGAGCAAGGTAGATGATTTGGTGAGTGGTTCTTCTTGTTGTTGTCAGGCCCAAGACCGAATACAGAATGCTGTGTCTCACTAAAGACTTCTCAAAATAATATCTAAAATATTACAGCTGGGATAGCTTGTAGAATGACATAATTTCTGGTCATCTGACTTCTAGTTCTCATGCAAACCCCCATTGCTGGCAGCTGGCAGTATTTAGCACCTACCCCTAAAAATACACACAGAAGCGCTTTTGCTCAGATCTTTGGCATGTGCTGGAAGTCATAAAACAATTGCATACCTCCATGCTTCCAAAGTGTAATTAGTTCACCCCAAAGACAATGCAGAAAACTTCCTACTACAGACTTTGTGTCTCTGGCTGCATTGAAACATGTGAGACAGCATCTTTATGGCTTAGCCTATAAAGTGGTTTAATTTCAGATATTTTTCTAAAGTTTGCTGGACTGAGGTTAACCTTCCAGCTTCCTCTATTAAAACATATACATTCAAACGGTTACAGTAGTACACGTACATTTCTGCTCTCTCCAGTAAGGCACACTGTGCATACATTTCAAACACAAGCACTTTACAAATACCTTTTCAACACAAACATCTGTACAAATCAGTTTGATATACACATGACATACAGTTCTAATATATTTGTAACACCAGCATTTTGTATGACATACAGTTCTAATACATTTGCAACAAATCGGTTTGATATTCACAAATGACATATAATTACTTACAAAATTCCAACTAGCTCTACTGAAAGTACCTCCTTTCATCACATGGTATTTTAAAAGGAGGATAAGTGCCAGCATCTTGGAAAAAAAGCTGTGGTGGTTCTATTACCTAAAGGCAGTAAATACTCAATAGTTCCAGTTTAATATAGGCCCATTTCAATTCTAAACCATGATTATAAAGTGTTTATTTCTCTAATAGCTTAAAGAATGGCAAAAGTGTTGCCAAAATTGATAGATATGGATCAGTATGGTTTTGTGGAGGGGAGGCAAACAACTGATAACATTAATTGAACAATGATGATCCAGAGGGTTGCAGAGTGTTAGAACATACCATTGTTGTTGGTGGGTCTTGATGCAGAGAAAGCATCTGACAGAGTAAGCTGGGACTTTATGAGTAGGTCAATGGAAGCATTTGCATTCCCTGATACAATAATGTTAATTAGGAGGAGATATGAGTGATCGGAGGCAAAAACTGAAGTGAGAGAGTTCCTTTCAAACAAGTTGTGTCTGAACAGAGGAACCAGGCAGGGGTGTCCTCTTTCCCCTTTATTTGCTTTATATTAGAGTCACTGGCAAAGAAAATAAAAGACTCAGAAATTCAAAGATGTAATTGGTATGGTAATCAAGAAAAGTTTGCTTTATTTGTAGACAATATTATTTTATACCTGATAGTGTTGTGGAACATCTCGAGACAGTTTCAAGTCTTTTTGGGATATACAATTAATGAAAATAAAACAGAGGCTATAGCTGTAGACTGTACCTGCACGTGAATTGGTTCAGCAATATCCATATGTATGGTGATATGATAAAATTAAGTATTTAGGAGTATAGATTAAAAAAAAATTCTGCTATGGCAGCTAAGGATATGTGGGAAGAGCTAAACAAAAGATAATACAAAAACTGAGAAACTGGAAGCTCTTGTTTATGGATAATAAGATACAAGCATTGAAATGTTTTAGTCCCTTTAGTTTTATATACAGGTCAGGCATGTTGTATCAAACAGAGAAGTTGTGGACAGTAATTAATAAAGAGTTGATGGAATTTGTCTGGGAGAGGAAGACGGCAAGGGTAAAGTGGGATAAGATGATGCTTCCACTAGAACAAGGTGGTCTGGGGTTACCTGATTTAAAGGGATATTTTTGAGCTACTCACTTAAGACTCATGCACACAACATAAGCAGAAAGCTAAAAGCTATATTTCAAAGTGGAAAGGGATGATGAAACAAATAGAAATTCAAGAAATAAGGAGGGAGTGGGAATATGGATGCAGATACTTGAGAATTACAACAGCCATACAGAATATTGTATTCAAAGTGAAAGTAATCAACTAAACTTTATTGTCATTTAGGACTACACAAGTGCAACCTAAGCAAAATTCCAAGTATCAACTCACCAGAGAGTACATAGGAAGCAAGGATAACAAGGACAACAATATAACATTTCAATTTAAAAAAGATATTTGATACAAGACCCAGAGAAGGATAAATAAACCATTAATAACAGCAAAACACACAAGCCCCCAGCCAGTCATAAAGAATACTGTACATAGCAACATGACAGAGTAGGATTGCATGTTAAAGATTGTCCTCCTTTGTTTATCTGCATCAGATAAACAGCAGGCAATTGCACGTGAATAAGAAAATATATTGCTACATCAAAGAATAAAAAAAAAAAAAGAAAAAAATATTGCACACTTTTCAGCTGAGCTATGTATTGTGAATGATTACTGACTAAATAATCTGTGACTGGTATCAGAGTTTATAAATCTCAACACTGTTGGGTAGAAGCTGTTTAAGTATGTTGTGGTCCTGCAGCGGATACGCCAATATCTCTTGCCCGAAGACAGTTGTGTAAACCAGACGTGCAGATTGAGAGGGTCACAAATTATTTTGGATGGACATTTAATGCTTCTTGCTGCGAAGAGATCCTGGATTGATGGTAAGTTGGTGCCCATGATTTTTTCAGCAACTCACACCAGTCTCTGTAGCTTCTTTCTTTCTGCTATTGTACTGTTCCCAAATCAAACTGTGAAGCTATTAGTGAGAATGCTGTCAACTGCTCCTCTGTGGAATGTGGTGAGAACAGCAGATGGGAGCTTTGCTTTTTTTTGAGCCTTCTGAGAAAGTGGAGACACTGGTGTGCTTTTTTTTTTTTTTCCAAGAATTTTTATTTTTATTTTTACATTAATAAATGTGAAGAAACAAACACTGTAAAGGTAACGAGAAGCTGGAAACCTGTAGCCTGCAAAACCAGCACTGAAATGAGAAACGGTCAGAATAACGTTCAGGAAGTTTATTAAAACTAGTAATGTTTTCGTCGTTACAAATGAACAACTTCTTCAGAAATAAAATAATCACAAGTACTATCAAATTTAAAAGTTCCACTCAATGAGTCATGTTTCTGCCAACCAATCATCGAAGGTTATAATGTTTAATTAATTACTAGTTAAAACATATATTAAGTAAAAGTAGAAATAAAGAAAGTAGACAAAGTTGTTGACTACATCTTGCAGAAATACTTGAAAAAAATACCCCAAGTATGTAAAGACTCTTGGTCTCTTTTGGCCAAATTGAATGAGTTAACTATAGATACTCAAGACAACTTCTTGACAATAGATGTAGTAGATCTTTATACATCTATACCACATATGGAAGCTGTTGAATGGACAGCATTATCTTTGAAAGAAAATAATGCTCCAATTGATAAAATAGACTTGGTTACTGAATTAGTTGACATCATTTTAACTAACAACTTTTTTACCTTCAATAGTCAATACTATTTACAAAAACATGGTGTAGCTATGGGCTCACCATGCGGAGCAAGTTTGGCCAACATCTTTGTAACCTACTGGGAGAAAACTTTCATCTTTGATATACCAGATAAGAAAAGTATGATTAGGTACTATAGTAGATTCCTTGACGATATACTTATCATCCTTAAAGGTGACCAAGTAGAGGCTAGTAACTTTGTGAACTATTTGAACACTACTACACCTTTCTTCAAATTTACTTTTAAATTTGATATGATGAGTATCGATTATTTAGATGTAAAACTGACCAAAAATCTAGACCAGAACTACTTGTGTTCTAATATTTATAGGAAACCTACTTATTGCAATTTGTATCTACACTTTTCTAGTGCACATCCATTCAAGCAGAAACGCTCTATTGTCAAGGGCCAATTAGTCAGAGCAGCCAGATTATGTTCTCTAGAAACTAATTTCATTAAGGAATGTGACAATCTAACTAACATGTTTGTAAACCGTGGTTACCCTAACCAATTAATTTCTGAACTGGTAATTGAAGTTCAGAATAAGCGGACAACAGGTGTTTTTAAGGCTATTTTACATGACAAAAAACTTGTTGGTATACAAGACAGTAGCCTAGTAGTTGAACATCAGGTGATTAGCACCGTTAGTTTTACTGATACTTGTATTCGTCCTTTAGAGTTCAAGACCGAGACTTCCTCTTTACAGAAATCTAATTTTATTACGGTGTTCAATAAAGACAGTGAATATATACAATTTATTTTACATAAGAACTGGCAACTTCATAGTAAGGACAATTCATTATTTGATAGGATTGGTTCTAAGTTTTCTACTATATATAAGAGAGGTGCCAACTTAAAGAATTTATTGGAAACTAAGACACTGAAATTCATTAATAAAACTAAAGGTTGTTTCCAATGTAGTGTTTGTAAAATGTGCAAAAATGTTAAATCTACAAATTCATTTCAGATTGCTGACTGTAATTCCAAAAGCATTGTCTATCTAGCCTTGTGTAATTTCTGCCCTGCATTTTACATCGGAAAAACAGATCGCAAATTCAAGGACAGAGTATATGAACATACTTATGCTATTACTAAAGGCAAAACAGACAATGCTTTAGCCAAACACACCAGCGACAAACTTGACCATTCCTTTTCTTTTGTGGCAATTGATCAAATCTTAGACAATACTAGGGGTGGTTCTACATCATTATTACTTGAATGTTGTGAACTTGAATGGCAACTAAAACTTAACGCATTTTCCTATCCAGGTCTCAACGACAACTGTTACATTTCATGTTGTTTAAAACTAAAAAGTTACCTCAGGTACTGAGTGTATTAGTTTACCTATAAGTGTTAATGTAAAAACCCGAGTTGGTTCATTTACAATTTTTTAATTTTCTGTTTTATTACATGTTTAATAATTCTTTGGTTATTTTTATATATATTTTTATATATTTATATAGATGCTTTATAAGATATGTGTTCATATATTTATTTAACTATCTGGATTTAGTTTATTGTTTGCACCAGGAAATACTTTGCCTACTTTCTTTATTTCTACTTTTACTTAATATATGTTTTAACTAGTAATTAATTAAACATTATAACCTTCAATGATTGGTTGACAGAAACATGACTCATTGAGTGGAACTTTTAAATTTGATAGTGCTTGTTGTGATAATTTTATTTCTGAAGAAGTTGTTCATTTGTAACGACGAAAACATTGCTAGTTTTAATAAACTTCCTGAACGTTATTCTGACCGTTTCTCATTTCAATGCTGGTTTTGCAGGCTACAGGTTTCCAGCTTCTCGTTACCTTTACATTAATAAATGTCACAAATAAAAACTATCTTACAACATGACCGTATGTATATATATGTTATACATTGATGTCAAATACCACAGGATATAGGTCGTACAACATATCTATTTACACTATGTACATAGATGTTTTCACTGTTAGTTCCACAGTTATATAGACAGTATATACATTCGTAATATCCAAGTTATTATTTAATATCTGAACTTGTATGTGTTCTTTGGTTCCATTATAGTGTGTTTCTAAGTTGCTGTGTGATGAATTATGCTAATATGATTTTAAAGGTTTGTTCCCAAATTTCTCTGGATTTCATGTTTTTGTTTTTTTTATCTATTACTATTTTATGAGCTAAAAGGTGTTGTATAGCTACTTGTTTAAAACCCTCCCAAGAGATATTTATCGTATCTAGCCATTTAAAAGCTATATACAGTTTCATTAGTACGAAATGTGCTTGTTTTCTTGGTATGTTGGGTGGGAGAATGTGTAATAGAGTGAATTCCCAAGTTAATGTTGATGTTTGATAACCCGTTTTTTGTAACTGTACCTTGAGAGAGTTCCAGAGTTTATAGACACATTTACAGCTCCAGGGGTGGGAGGATAGTGTGTAGGTGTTTAGTTTACCTTAAAGACACAAGGTGCAGGGTTTGATTCTCACATGGGGTAACTGGCTAGGCTTCAAATGGCCCAAAAGGGCAGTTAGCCTAGTACAAACCTATGAACCTATGAACCTATGAACCTAAATACATGGATTAAGTCAGCTATCTGGTCCTTACAGTGTGGGCAGAAAGGTGATTTTGATGTGTTAAATTTGTGTAGGATTGCAGGTGTAAAATAAGCATTATTGATCATGAGCTGAGTGTATGCTAACTTTCTGAGGGGTATAATCTTCAGTGTTAGATTGATTGCCTGGCTTATTTGCTGATCATCTATGGATGCTGCGTAAGCATTGTCACCTCACAGTAAGACGCTGTCCAGTTCGATTCTCAGCTAGAGCGTCTTCTGTGTGGAGACATGCGTGAATGGGCGTACCTTCTTTGAAGGTTGTGCATCAGGGCTGGTAACTCGGCACGTAAAAATCAACTACCAATCATTAGCGGACCGGAGTTCTGCTGTGGCTACCCCTAACCGGGAAAAGCCGAAAGAAACAACAAGTTAGAGAAGAGGAGGTCTTTCTGGTATTTGATTTCATTTATCATTTTATATGAATTAGTAATAGTTTTATTTGTTATGATAATAGTTTTCCAAACCTGCTACAAGTTTCTATGTCACTATTGGTCATAGTAACATTTTGGAGGTAACTGGAACACAGTTCTTTGATTTGTCTTAGGATTATTATGTGTGATTTAGGGAGGTTTAAGTTGGTCCCCATTTTTTGTATCGAACAGTTAAGGTAGGGATAAATATCTTGGATTGTTTTATCTTTCAGTCTGGGAAAAGGGACTAAGTCCAGCATATTATCGTTTATTTTTAAATTTGGGTTTTTATGAAGGGGTTGCAGTATTGCCATGGCTTGTCTAAGGTTCAAGAATTGAAAGAGTTTTTGTGCTAAGTTGATAGAATGTTTTAAGGGCTCTATATTGTTATAAGTTTGTATTTCTTTCTGCTTCAGGAATGGAAGTGCTTTGGGATTGAAACCTAGAGCTTTAATATATCTATAATAGATTGTCACCCAAAGAGGAGACCGATTTTCCATTGACGGGTTATGTTTAGCTATTCTTAATATTCTGTTAGTGTTAATGATTGAGTAGTACATTTTAAAATCTGGTAAATTTAGTCCTCCTTTGCTTTTGGGGAGTGTTAATTTTGGATAGGAGATTCTGTTTTTTTTGGGTTCCCATATAAATTTTGCTAGGAAAGTATGAATTTGTTTGAAGAATTTATTATGTATTGTTGCCTGCGATGTCATGAATATATATACATTAGTCTAGGTAAAATGTTAATTTTGATTATTGATACTTTGGCCAAGAATGGTAGTTTTAGGTGGTTCCATCTTTTACAGTCTTGCATTATATTTTGCCATTTAAGGTTTACATTGTGTTGGTAGAAGTCTTTGTTATTCTGGAAAAAGGTGATTCCCAGGTATTTAGTTTCTTCTTTTATTTTTATTGTGTTTAACAATGGTATTAGTGAGATGAGTTTGGGTGTTTTTAGGGGGAAAATATTAGTTTTATTGAGGTCTAGTTTGTAGTTAGACATAGTCGACAAATGTTCAATTGCAGCTATTATTTTGTTTATAACTGAATTTGGTGTAGTGCAGTATATGTTCAGATCATCCGCAAATGCAGTGAGGTATATTGTGAAGTTGTGTATTGATGGAGGATCGTGGTATGTATTTTGTTTAATGTATAGAAAGAGTGGTTCTAGGTATATGTTAAACAGGAAGGGTGATAATGGGCATCCTTGTCTTGTTCCATTTTTTATTAGGATCCTATCTGACCAAGTTTTATTTATATATAGAGATGTGTATGGGTTGCTAAAGAGAGTTTGAATGATCTGAATGAAGTTATTGGGTATATTAAAGTAGGGTAGTGTTTGGAGTAAGAATTCTAGAGTAACCCTATCAAATGCCTTGTGGGCATCCACTACCATTGTGTAGATGTTGATATTGTATCGGTTAGCGTAGGATATTAGTGCATCTAATGTTAATGTATTGTCACTAGTCTGTCAATGTGGTGTAAAACCGGATTGTTCTGGGGAGATGATTTTCTCTATCAGATTTTTCATTCTGTTTGCAAGTATAGAGGTAAATAATTTTGTATCTATATTTAAGAGGGAGATGGGTCTGTAGCTGTTGGGGTTTTTGGGGTCTGTGTGTTCTTTTAATATAAAGATGGTTTTAGAGGCACTAAAGTGGATATCATTTATTTTATAGTTTATTATGTAATTCAGTGTATAGTTTAGTAGTTTGGCTATCAAGGGGGAAAATGCTTTGTAAAATTCTGATGTGAGTCCATCCGGACCCGGAGCCTTATGCGCTTTTAAGTGTTTGATTGTTGTAATAATTTCACTGATGGATATCGGTTCAGTTAGTTTTTTTTTTGTTGGTCTAAATTGAGTTTAGAGAATTTCAGTTTTTGAAGGAAAAGAGTTCTATCTTCCTTTGAGGTTTGTAGTATTTGTGCTCCATATATTTGAGAGTATATTTGTTCAACTGTTTTGATAATGTCTTCATTTTTTGTGTAGTTTTTGTCTCTGTAGTTTATTTCTGATATATTGGAGGCATTTTTGTGTTGGGAGATAATTCTGGCCAGAGCTCTAGATGGTATTTGAGCTTCTGCGTAAGTGGCTAACATTCTGGCTTCATAAAAAGATAGGTTCCTGGTTTCTAACATATATAGATCCCTTTGCAGTTTTAAAAGTTCTGCTTCTGTTTGGTTCTTAGGGTTATTTATTAGTTCTTTTTCAAGATGCTCTATTTTCTCTCATAGTGTATGCTCCTCTTTCAGTTGTATTTTTAGAATATGCTGCTTTTTTAATAAACAATCCTCTAATTTGTGCTTTGGTTGCAGCCCATTCTATGTCAGTTGGTACTTGGGAGTTAGTGATATTTGTAAGAGCTATTTTTAGTATTGCTTCTGTTTCTTTTATTACATCCATTTTGGAAAGTAAATTAGGGTTTAATGACCAATTATGACCCCTATTCTCTAAATATATCTTTTTGTCCCAGTTAATGTTCAGTGTGATTTTGAAGTGATCTAAAAAGAACCTGGTATGTATAGTTATTGTTGGATCCATGTTAATGAATATGTCAGAGATTAAGAAGAAGTCTATCCTTGACCACATTTTGTGGCATTGCGAATAGAATGTGAATTTCCCTGTTTTATCTGCACTGTTCCCATATTTAAAAGGGTCATATAGTTTGAAATCTTGTTTTGAGTTTATTAAGGGCTAAAGTGGCTTGTTTATTATGTGATTTGGTCAGATTAGATTTATCCTTTTCTGGGTTTTGATATGTGTTCCAGCCATCTCCAATCACTAGGTAGTGATCTTTAAATTGGTTTAAGGTTGGGTATAATGACATAAAAAAGTGTTGTTGGTTATTACAGGGTGCGTAAACATTAAGTACCATTATAGGTTTTGGTATTGTAGGACTACTAAATGTTACGCAACACCATCTTCCCTCCTTGTCAGCTTTGGTTTTAAGTATTTTTCCTTAAATTGGTTTTTAATTATTATGGCAGCCCCAGCATTGTTTGTTTTCCCCTCTGAAGCTATGATTCGACTTATCCATTTCTTTCTGCTAATTTCTGCCCATTGCTTTGCAGTCAAGTGTGTTTCTTGTATTAGTATGAGGTTGGCTGTGGTTTTTAATGTAAGGTATAAGAATAGTTTTCTTTTCTTCTTGTTTTGGAGCCCTTTAACATTCCATGATTCTATTTCCCACATTTATTTATTAGGTGTATTCCTTAGATATGACATGTATATTAGTTTTGTTTTGTTATCTTTGTATGTGTTACTGTGTGATGGTTTAGGAAAGCATCTATTTATCCCCGTCCCTACTCTGTGCCTAACCACTATATCCCTGGACCAGGAATAATCAGGGGGGGAGGATGAAGGTTCATTATATGGTTTACCTTTACGTCTAATCTTGGAATGTGTTTTCTTTTTAGATATAGATTTAACCCGTAGTATCCCCCCTGTGTTACTATAAACAATGTGGACAAAGCTGAACAAACTAGTTCCCTCAACAAACACTGCTACTTCATATCCCTAGCCTCTTTCAACATATTATTTATACAATTATGGTATTGCATTTAAGTTACAGCATGTATTGTTTTTGTCTTGTGACTAATTCTTTCTAATAGTATTTTTAAAACAGCATATTAATATACATTCCCCAGTAAATTATAGCAATATATGTACCATAGTAATATTGTTAAACAATCAATCTTGTCATTTTTACATTTTTCTTTCATTTGACTTCTTTTTCCTCCCCTTTATTTATTCAGATTTTGGCCTTCTTTGGTGCCTGTAATGTTTCTCCACATCCATCTGTGTGGGTTATAAAATATATACTTGGCACCTATTTATCAGAGGTAGGAAGTATAGAGAGACAGGAAAAAAAACAGCTTAGCCAAACAGTCCTTCTGCTATAGTTAACATATTAAGGCTATATTTACATTACCCCAAGATTGTTAGGTTATTTTACTATTTTCCTGAGATTACTTCTCTCCAGGATCTTTTAACACATTTCTAGTATTTACATAAAACATTTAACAATTTTTTTTCCCAATATTAATCTATGAGCTAGCCTGTTTCTGACAGTTTATTTCTTGCCTACTATTTAAGGCTGGATTTTCATCCACCTACACAGTACTGGGTGTACTGTTTTAGTGAATGGTTAAGTTCAACAGTACCTTATTTTTTCAAGGTTTTGCTTGCAGGTTGGTTGACATCTATGGTGCAGCTTTCTTCTTTTAGCTGGTGCAGATAAATTTTCATTTTTCAGGCAGTAAAATCTTTTGGAGCTTGCTGAAATCCATTTTGTCTGACTGTTCTTAATGGAGCCCTCATAATCGTAGGGGGACTGATTTTGCAGACCAATGTCCCAGGAGGAGGTTCCTTCCTATATTCGTGCATCGGAAACGGCAGTTGATTTTTGGTTCCTACCCAGGCTGTACTTCCTTTTCCTGTGTTCCTCATGGCTCACATCATGGATATAAGAGCCTAGACAGCAAGGGGAAGCTTTCAGTGTTGGATCCTGGCTAGCGTGCTCGTGAATGGGGTCGTTTTTTCACCCACGGGTCCTTTATCATTTTTTTGTGGATTTATTTCACTTCTGAAGGTGGAATTTGCTTGAAAACGGCCAGGAATGTCTCTTTTGCCTCTTTGGGGTTAGTGACCATGTATTTAACCTCTTTGATGTAGAAGATTAACTGATTTGGATATTTCATCTGGAATTTGATTTTTTTTTTCTATTAGAAACCTGCAGTATGGAGATAGTAGTTGTCTTGCTTGTCTTATTTGTATTGGGAGGTCTTGAGCAAAGGAGATTTTATTATTATTCCAGGTGAGTGTGCCTTTTTCCTTTGCTGCCAGTATGATTTTATTTACATCTTGGTAGTTTAATATTTTAATATAGACAGGTCTTGGTTTCAGTGGTGTTTGCATTTCCCTCAGGGCTCTGTGGGCTCTCTCTATTGTTATTTGCTGCATTTCTTCATGTTCCTCTAGCAGGGAATTTATTATTTGCTTGATTGTTATGAAGTACAGTTTCAGGTATTCCTCTGATGATGATATTATTCCTTCGAGATCTTGCTTCCAGGTCTGTTATTTTTGCTTGTAAGTTTTGTATTTCTTTGTCATGGGCATCAGTTCTTTGAGAAATAGAGTCTATTTTTATTTCATTTTCTATTATTTTGGACTTAGATTTTTCTATTCTGGATATTATTTGGCTGAATGAGTCACCAAAGGTTTGAAATTGTAATGATAAGTCCTTTATTGCTTACTGGATAGGTAATAAGGCAGATTTTATATCTTCCAGATTAGCTGGCTGGTCTGTCTTGGATTTATTTGTAGTTTTAGAGCTGTCAGTTTGTTTAGTTGTCTTTTATCTTTTTGAAGTTGTGTCTTTCTCAGGTGAGGCTAGTACTGAGAATTTGGTCTTAGTTGTTGTTGTTTCCATATCATTTTCCTCTTTTTACATCTTGCTGTATAATGTTTTACCAATCTTGCAGTCAGATGCAGGGCCTTAGTAGCACATGGCTTAAGCTGTTATTAAGAAATCTTAGTTAATCCTGCTGTTTCTGAGCTGAATCTGTCACTTTTTCTTCCTCTTTTGTTTGCTGGATGATATTAGCAGTAAATATCTACAGTTATTTCTGTATTATTAATTCTGCGTTGCCTTCTGGGTTTGTTTTAATCCAGGGTATATCAGAGACCTAGGTGATAGCAGTGGTCACAGAACAGCGGCCATTTTGAACTCCCTGGTGTGCTTTTTTGACTAACTGTTCAGTGTTCATAGTCCAAGAGAAATCATCTAATATGTGAACCCCTAAACACTTTGTAGAATCACCATTTACCATGAGCAGTGATGTGTTGTTGACCATTTCCTGAAGTCTATAAAGATTTTTTTTTTGTTTTACTGATATTCAGTTAAAGGTTGTTGTTAGCATACCAGTCAATCAATGAGTAGGCCTCATCTTTGTAAGCTCTTTCATCCTCCCTTTGATGAGGCCCACAACAGTAGTATCATCTGCAAACTTAATGATGTGATTGGTGTTGTATTTTGCAGAACAGTCATGGGTGAGGATGGTGAACAACAGATGGCTTAGCACACAACCCTGAGGAACACCAGTGTTGAGTATTATGCATCCTGAGGTGTTGTTGCCTGGACATGTTTTCTGCAGTCTATTCACCAAGATGTACAAGGTTGTCAATAAGCTGCATTGGAACCACTGTACTAAATGCCAAGCTGAAGTCAATAAACAACAGCCTGATGTAGTTGCTTCTTCCCTCCAGATGATCGTGTGAGAGGTGGTGTGCCATTGAAATAGCATCTGCAGTGGATCTGTTAACCCGATAAGTGAAATGTAGAGGGTTGAAGGTGGATGGAAGGTTTGCTGACAGATGCCTTTTAACTAGCCTCTCAAAGCATTTCATGACATTTGAAGATAGAGCAACCAGTCTGTAATCATTCAGGCAGGCTGGCTTAGCTTTTTTGGGAAGAGGGACAATATTCGTCACCTTGAAGCAAAAGGGAACTTTACCAAGAATAAAGGAGGTGTTGAAAATATCAGTTAGAACTGAGCATAGTTGGTCTGCACAACCTTTAAGTACTTTGCCCAGTATTTTATCAGGACCATCATCAAAAAAAGAGTAAAATCCCATGATTGGAGGAACTCCCTGGTCAGCCTCAGTAAGAAGCTGAGATCCCTCATAAAATCCTTCAAAGCTAGTTACCAAAAAATTGCCACTGATTCTAAAGACAACCACAAAGCATTCTATAGCTATGTCAAGAATCTCAATGGCAACACTCAGATCTGCTCTGAGTTACAGCACTATGGCACTAAATATACAGAACCAACTGATATTGCCAACATCCTGGCAGATAGGTTCAGTGCTAACTTTAGCCCCCCTCACCCCCTAAAGAGCCCATCTCTATACCGGAAAAATGCAAAGTTCCTGTAATCACAGCTGCACAGGTAAAAAACACTCTCTCCAAAGCCAAGAACACAGCATCCATGGGACCCAACAACATCCCAGGCTGCGTTCTACATGAACTAAAGAATGAACTGGTACCCCGCCTAAGTACCATGTTCAGTCATAGCCTTACCTCAGGCTTTGCACCCACTGAATGGCGCACAGCGACGGTTATCCTATACCGCCCCATTTGCCTGATGAGCCTGGTCTGCAAGGCTATGGAACGTATCATCATGGAACTTATAAACAATGACATTGGTAATCTCCAAACTCTGGACCCCACCCAGTTCGGGTTTGTAAATGGCAGCTCATGTCTCCTAAACCTGATAGACTTCTTTGAAGCGGTCACCAAAGCCATAGATGTGGTTCACACAGCCTGTCTAGATCTCGCCAAGGCTTTCGACACCATCCCTCACTCTGGAATTATAGATAAACTCACTAAACTAGGTATAAGTCCCTATATCACAAGATGAGTTGCCAACTGGCTCACTGACAGAACCAAACACAAAAAGGCCAGCAAGATAGTTTCACCGTTTATTATGAGGTGTAAAAAACGGACCAAATGATCCCTTTTCAAATAGTAATACTCATACTAGTTTCGGCACCCGCCTTCTTCAGTGAGTAGTAACAAACAAAATTTTTTAAAACTAAAACCAACGTCAGTATAAATACTGCTATTGTCCAATAGAAACTGAGACATTCTAATTAGGCTCCCAACACAGAGTTAAAGTCATACAGTGAACAAAAAATGTATATCAAAATACATAAATGTAAATACATATATAAACCTAATAATAACATATATTACAAAGTGACCAGGGCAAACCTCTCTGAAAAGTATAGTGTTTGCCTGTGTCAATATTCAAAAATATATATTGATAATAATATATTAGGTATCAGTATAAATACAATGTTAGAACTGTATGTTCAAATTGTGACTTAATAGTTAACATCATAATTTATAAATGGTCATTCAGACCAGGTGGAAAAAGGGCACCAAGGTGTGTAATCCAGTACCTTTCTTTGTGGCTTAGTATTCCTTGCCAACCTGTTTGATTATTCCTATTACCCATAATTTTATCAATAATAGTGAACATAAACTTGGCACTAGGATGTTTAATCGTGTGTAAATATAGTGCATTGGATGTTTTTTGATTGCGAATATCACTACGGTGTTCACCAATTCTTATTCGTAATGAACGTGATGTTTTGCCAACATAGAATGATTTACATTGGCATGTAGCCAGATAAATAACCCAGCTGGTTGAACAATTGCCAAAAACTCTCATGTCATATACTTTGCTTGTGTTGGAACTTGTGAACTGTTTTAACTGACTGACTTGGGCACAAGATATACAATGTCCACATCGAAATGTTCCTAATAGCTCATCCCCAATGATGGTAAGTTGTTTATATTTGGCTGCACCACTTTCCCTATGTTTATAATGGGAAAGCAAAGTACCCAACGTTTTACCTCTTCTAAATGAAAATGAGCACTGGTTATCCAGGATACCCCTCAAAAAGTCATTGGCTAGTAAAATATTCCAATTGTTGTTCACAGCTTGCCTCACTGTTTGGTAATTTTTGCCTAAAGTAGTAATAAGTCTGATGTTTTGGCTATTGAGATGTTTGCTTTTGTCCCTATATTCCAACAATGTGTTCCTTTCCTGCCTGTCTAACCAAATTCTGGCAGATTCAATATCAGAGATACGATATCCCCTATCCAAAAATCTGGATTTTAAATCAGCTTTAGCAGCTGCATAATCCTCATGAGAAGAATTGATTCTCCGAATTCTCAAATATTGAGATTTGGGGATGTTGCGGATGGTGTGACGTGGATGCATGCTCTTAGCATGTAGTAAAGTATTGAACTGAGGATATTTCTGGTGAATTTTGGTGTTAAGTGTGTGGTCAGTGTTACGATATACAGTGACATCCAAAAAATCTATCGTATCCCTATGGAATGTGACAGAAAATTCAATACCCCAGATGTTATTATTGAGATATTCCAAAAATTCTTGAAGATAATCTGCATCCGCACGCCACACCATCCAGCAATCATCTAGGTATCTCCTCCATATATCCATTTCTACAAGAAATATGTTATGTAGGGGATTGTAAATGATGCATTCTTCCAGGTAGGCCATAAAAAGATCTGCGTAAATAGGGGCAAAAGAAGCCCCCATGGCCGTACCTTGCAGTTGCCAATAGCAATCCCCTTGGAAATAGAACACATTTTTAGTCAGGACATGTTCTGTTAGGCAAATAAGCAGAGTATTGAAGCCTGGAGGATAAAGTTCTGCTTTAGCGAGCCAATATTCCAAAGCTTGAAGCCCGGCCCAATGTGGTATGCTGGTATAAAGAGATTTTACATCCAATGTACACATCAGCCAATTGGGCTCAAGCTGACTATCCTCAATGATTTTCAAGAATTGTGTTGTATCCTGGATTCTTGCTCTAACAAATGGCAATAAAGGTTTGAGAAATTGGGTTAAAAATGCAGATAGTGGTTCGGTAAGGGAGCCATGGCCAGAAACAATTGGCCTTCCTGGTGGGTGTGTAATGGATTTGTGTATTTTAGGGAGTAGATATAAGATTTGTCTGTCTGGATCTTTGACTTGTAAATGTTGAACAGTTTTGGATGTGATGATACCTTCCTCCAGTGCAGATTGTAAAAATATATCAATCTCTTGCTTAAATTGACTAGTGGGATCTATCCCCATTTTCATGTAACAATGTCCATCCGATAGTTGTCGTAAACCCTCATTAACATAATAGTCCATATTAAGAATGACCACTGCACCACCCTTGTCAGCTTGAAGAATGGCTATATTCTGATTGGCTCTAAGTTCTGATAAAGCTACCCTTTCTAAAGCAGTAACATTATCATTACTAATAGAAGCTTCAAAAAGGGGAAAATGTAAATCTTTTAACACCGCTTGTTGAAAAATGGATACATTTTTATTCATAGGGGGTTGAAAAGTAGATTTATGGAATATAAAGTCAGTAGATCTTGGAGTATTAGAACTATCCTGTTCAGAGAAAAACAATTTGAGATTAAGTCTACGGCAAAAATCAATGACATCAAGCGAGGTTTGATATTCATCAGAAAAGAAACTTGGAACGAAGTTTAATCCTTTATTCAAAACTTGTTCTTGATCTGCTGTAAGTACATGGTCTGATAAATTCAAAACATTTTTAAAAACTTGAGTAGTTACTTCAGTAGTGCTTGTATTAATCCCATCATGGAATCTGTGGATGTGTTTGTTTCTATGTTTCCTCCCCCCTCTGGATTTCCTCCCATACCTAAAGGGTATTTGGTATTGGTTTTCTTTTTAAGTGGAGAGTTGGCAATATTGCCAGATTCACTGTCAGTGTAAGATGATTCCTCCCCAGAGGTACTGGTATGAAACTGGTCTCTGTTTTTTAATATAGATCTGGGTCTTTTTCTGGTCCTGCCCCTATTTACATTAGGGACATTATCTTGAAATCTCACAGTTCTCTGTGCTTGAAAGGGATGTCCCTTGTCATAATCATTAATGTCTCTATTGAATTTCTTTATTTTTCTATCCTTGATGGTTGTATCATATGAAGTCAACTCCTTGGACAACCTATCCAAAGATTCAAAATACTTGGGGCTGGATTCATATTTCTTGCATTCATTAGCAAGATCCTTAACTTCTGATAGACACAAATCTATTGTTCTTTCGTAATATGAGGCTAGAATTTTAACAAAAACCATAGAGCCTTCTCGAAGTGCTGCATCCCATTCCTCTGTAAGCCTCTGTTCAGATCTGCCTACAAGCGGATGCAGTTTGATACGTAATCCTCTAGGTGCCATGTTTTTACAAAGGTAGGCCTTAAATAGCCTAAGATGCCAAATATTGGCTCTCAATCCCTTCAGGCCCTTTTCCAAATTCCTAAAAGAGACCTCACAATCATCAATTGTATTAATGGCCGATTGGTTAGGGTTGCTGCTTGGGATATGATTGAGACCAAAAATAGCCAGATCCTCCCTATCAGCACACAACCCATCCAGGATTTTGTCCAAATCCATATTATAAAGAGGGGTTGTCCAAGGAGTAAACTAAAAAAATTTTTTAAGAGGATAGTATAAAAAGACAAATGTAATAAGGGCACGACCAGAAAAGCCCAGAATTGTTAAACCCAAAGGTCAACAAATGTTGAAATACTATCAGGACCAATCTCAAACCAAAATCCCCCAGTATACAGTATAAAGATTCATCAAAAAATGATTGTTCCTGGTATCCGATATTCAGGATATGTATTCAAAAACCATATGTAATAAGCACAAATATTATATTGTTAACATTCACATATGTACAACTACATTACATTGGGCCCAAATAATACACTGTCATGAACAGATCTACACAGAAATATAAGTATTCCGTGCAACAAGCATAAATGATGTTACTGATGAAGAAGAATGACAGTCATAAATCCAGAGCCAATAGGTCACCTAGAATTCCTGAAAAAAACATGAATCTACACCCAAAAATGTCAAATACCCTTTTATCAAAGAAAGTTGCTGGAAAATCAGACCACATATGTAGGTGGAGCTATTGGGTGTCCATGATGCACAAACCTATATTGCATAACCCAATGTGAATAAACCACATGTAGGAACTAGCATTCAAATGGTATAGAATGAATGTGTGACTTGTGTAGCCCTATGTCAGAAAGCCCCAAGGGGGAAGAAAATTATTTTTGTATATGGTTCAACCTAAGGGCAGATACCTTTGGACAATCTGTGAAAAAATCCACGGTGTTATGAACTCACTGAATACATACAAAAATTGTGTCCTAGATGGTCATAACCAAAGCACAATAGTGCTTGCAATCATCATGTTCTTAATAGCAAAAGCTTGTGCAAAGAACAATAATAAGTAAAAAATGCCAATTCTGTTGCTATACCGTCACAATTATCCGCATGTCAAAAATTCTCTCTATACCTGAAAAAGTGTACTGTAGCTGAAAATTCAAAAATGAGAAAGGTCTTCCTTAAAACATATAACAGACTATAACAATAGTCTTGATCAAAGGGTATTGATCCAAATGCGATTTATATATAGAAAATAATAAGTTAGTTATTTGTATATCAACCCTTAATATCTATGAAATGTTTGAATGTCATATATCACCTAGATATTAGAGTCAAGATTAAATGACAAATCTAATAATGGCTTATAATATCAGTGCCTTAGTCAAAAAGCATTTCAAGCAAATTGCAGTTTCATGGGAAATCATGACACCTGAGACAAGTCCCAACACAGAGAAAATCCTAAATCCAAGAATGAATCCTAAATTGCTTGAAAACTGACTAGCGACCAATGTATAACTGACCCAAAGGTCAAAATAGCCAAAACATGGTTGTCAAAAGTAAAAAATATATTCAACATGTGTAAATTATCCTTATAACAACAATAGGTTGTTATTGCTTAGTGTCCAAAAAATTTTTTTAAAAAAGGAAAATGTCCCCAAATCAACATAGAAAAGAAAATGTACTTAAAAGTTCCATGTATATGAGAGAAATGTCCAAAATTGACGAACTATGTTCAGTAAATCCATGACCTTCCGCAGGGTATGTTCAGTTTGGAAAACGATGCCCTATAAACCTTTTCCTCGTATAAGCATGTACACCAAATACGACCAAGGCCCTCGATGTCAAACCACAACAACCATTCCAAAATAATAAGGAACAGAGTTCACGGTTGTAATACATATAGCCTAGTTCCAAAACAAGTCTAAAAAATAGGCAACATACCGTTGCGGTTACCAATTCACCGTTTAAGTTGACCAAATTCCAGTAGTCACTGTAAAAAATCACAGTACCTGGTAAGTGGTTGTATTGGACCCATAAGCCAAAGAAACAGTATGTCCTGAATGTAACCCAATGCACCAAAAATTAAAATGCACAATACGAGAATGTCTCAATAGTTTTTGACCTGCAAACAGCCCCAATGGTTGAGTACAGTCTTGAATCCGTACTAACGATGGTAAAATCCGCAAAAGAACCTCAAGGAAGGAGCCTTCTCCCACCGACAGTGAAACAGAAACACCAACAGCGAAGTAAACCAATTCAAGCAAACACCAGTCCTCGCTCGTACGACATGCTCGGCCAACCAACCTTGAAACAAACACAAAAAGGCCAGCAAGATAGTTTCACCGTTTATTATGAGGTGTAAAAAACGGACCAAATGATCAGAGACCAGTGACAAGTGGAGTACCACAGGGTTCAGTCCTGGGTCCTCTCCTGTTTGGTATCTACTTCTCTGAAGTACAGGCTAACACAGAAGGTCTTTGGATAACAAAGTTCACAGATGACTGCAAACTAGGAGCCATAATCGAAACTCCTAACGATGTGGACATCCTACAAAAGGGCCTCACTGAGACAGATGCCTGGTGTCAAAGCCATGGCCTCAAGCTCAATGCCAAAAAGTGCATTGTCATCCCCTTTGGTAAAAAACTCTGTACCCATGAACTACCACATAGGTAGTCTACTCAACACCGAAAATGTGATAAGAGACCTTGACACAGGTGGACAGTAGTCTCTCCTTTGATAATGACATTGTCACAGTAGTTAGGAAATCCTTCTACATGGCACACCTCATCACAAAAGGTTTCTCATCCAGGAAAAAAGAGGTCATTGTTCCCCCTCTACTCATCTCTCATTAGACCCATTATAGAGTACAATGCCCTTTTGGTATGTACCTCACAAGACATCTACAATAACTGAAAAGGCTGCAGAATTACCTCACAAAGAGGATTACCAGCCTCAAACAGATGGCCTACGCAGAACATCTCAAAAAACTCCAGCTTTACCCCGTCCCATATCACCTACTCAGAGTCGATCTCTGCCCAACATCCAAAGCAAAGTCAAACCCAGAGCTGTTGGACATGCTGCACTTAAAGAAATCCCAATTCCTCCGAGCTACATGTTCTAGGGACCTAAACCTTGTCACCACAATAAACAGAACATGCTGGAGGGATAGATTCCTGTCCCAGAGACTTCCCATACTCTGGAACAAACTACCTATCTATATCTAGGTTTACAAGCAATATATTTGGCTGCAATCCGAGGTAGTTAAAGAGGTGGAAGAAAGAGATTAGAGAGGTTGGGGTAGAGATGTTAGAGAGGTTTGTTACATAGGCATGCCCAGTGCTCTTTTAGATGAAATTTTAGAGCAGCATTGAAGTTAGTGCGTGATGACATAGAAGTTGTAGTGTGAGGAAGGGTATTCCATAATTTTGCTATGGAGTACGAGAAGAGAGCTTCTCCAGCAAAGTTCCTGATTCTAGTTATGCATCCACGTGTCAGTAATCATTACCTTATTTTTACTGTAGAGTTCCAGCCTCAGGCCATCCATTTTACTGTTCAGCGAGCATGCATCTGCTAGCAGTATTGAAGGCAGAGCAGGCCCATGAGTATTAGTTTTCAGCTTTGCAGCAATTCCAGCCCTGCAGCCCTTTTTCTAGTTCTCTGATATATTTTCCTCTTCTGTTTTGTCCTGAGTGTTTCAGATCCTTCTGACTCATGTTTTAGGCACTTTGAGGCATGCTAGGTTAGAATACAGAGCTCCAAAACTTCTGTGAGTGTAGTAGACCCCAGGAACTCTGCCAGCTGCAGGGAGTCTAGCCAGCAGCATGAAACTGTTAGCTGCTTAATTTCCAGAAGCTTCTGTCTGCTGTAAGTTGATGTACTTCCACTTAAAAGCCCAGAAAGTGATTTTCTCAAAGTTTTGTGTGAAAAAGAAGACAGATTAAGCATATCTCTCTGGCGAGTCAACACAGCCGCAGCCACACAGGGCGCCACCATTTTTTTTCATTTATAATGTAGTTTAAGAACTAAGCCATTTGTTGCAAAGTTGCAAATTGTTTTCAGGACACCACGGCACAAAACAGATGTGGTAGTCCCAAAAAAACAAATGAAGTGGTAACATAAAAAAAATATGCTTTTGAAATAGTTTAGTGTTCAGAATTTTCCACATACATTTTTGTGCTGTACACAATCCTAAGGGACTTCATCAGAACTGAATTTGCTCCCTCCTATAGGTACATTTATGCCATGCGTCATATATTGTAATCAACCCAATAACATTTAAATATATTTAACATATATGACAAAGCCTAAAATTACAAAAATACATTTGATAAAATGAAACCTATTATTAAAAATAGTTACCAAGTCACTATAAAACTTCACACTGAGTGTATATTAAATCTATATTAAGTACAAAATGACGAAACCTTCACCCAACTAATGTACAAATCAGAAACCAACATCTTTGCAAATAAAAATTCATTTTGAAGGCAATATACTCCCTGTACAAACAAAAACAAATATTCACTTTATAAAAAATATGTTGCAATGAGCAAAAACTGTTATAATTTAGCAGCTCTTGGCTGTAAAATGGGGTATGGTGGTAGATCTTATTGATCTCCTGGAATTAAGTTGCAAGAATGGCTTTAAAATTTTCAGTTACAGTCATATGAAACAAAATTCAAACCATTTTTCAATGTCTGGAAAAGGTTTTAGTTTCATACTCGGTAGGTGTCTCGATTGCCTGATATATTGACAGAATTATAATTATACACTGGGAAACTGAATTTAGCTATTCAGTTCTGTAACAACACAGAAAAACAATGTCCGGAAGAAGCACGATGTTATGATGTAAGAGCACATTTATACTCACCACGCATCCATAAGTGCAAGCATTTGAAAAAGCTTGCAAACAGTATATATGTAAATAGCATGGTAGGGGTTCCAGAGCAAGAGGTTTCAACCTTTTCAGGGATGAACATGAAGTACTCCACTCCCTTAGAAAGGATAATTCTATCAGGATAATGAAGACAGATAAGGGAGAGGGAGTGGTATTATTTGACACCATTGATTATATTGGGGAAATCTTCAGTAAATTACAGGACTCTAGTACTTACCTTTTGATGTCAAAAAATGAGATTCTAGATGATTATAGAGATATTGATTTGTACCTGGAAAATATGTTGTATCAAGAAGTGATTAGTCTGTCTTTATTCAATTTTTTGAAAAATACATCTCCACTCATTTCCTCTATCTTTGGTATTCCAAAGATATATAAGCACATCTCCAAACCACCTTTTCGTCCTATTGTGGTGGTGCAGGTCTACTTCAGAAGACTGAAAAACCAAAAGACTGAAAATTAAAAATACAGAATGATGGAAATTGCCCCTTCTCTGCAGTTGTGTGATCTTGGAGATGATAGTTATAGTTAGCAGGGGGTGTGGGGGGTGCAGCCCTCCACATAAGGGGTGCAGGGGGCCTTGTCCACTACATTAAAAATGCATTCTGTATTTTGAATTTTCAGTCTTTTGGGATTGCGGTGGTGGTGCTGCCATAGCATTGTTGCCTCACAGTAAGACGTTGTCCTGTTCAATTCTCAGCTAGAGCATCTTCTGTGTGGAGACATGCGTGAATGGGCGTACCTTCGTTGAAGGTTGTGCATCAGGGCCGGCAACTCGGCATGTAAAAATCTACTGCCAATCATTAGCAGACCAGAGTTCCGCTGTGGCGACCCCTAACCGGGAAAAGCCGAAAGACACAACAACAACAAGTCTTTTGGGATTCAATCTTTTGGTTTGTCAATCTTCTAAAGTAGACCCGGCAGTGCAGGGGTCAAAAATTCATCCCCCAGCAGTATATGTTGATTGGGTATTGAAACCCATATTTTCAGTTCATTACCACTTATTAAAGGATTCTTGGGATTTTTTAGGCAGAATGACCCCAGATTTATGGAACAACAGTATAGTTTTTGGACTATTGATGTGGTGGATTTATTCATTTGTATACCTCATGACCAGGGGATGGAATTTTTCAGTGAAGCCTTACTTGATTGTCCTTTCAATTCCAGCAAAGAACTACAACTCTTAGCAGCCTTTATGAATATTATTTTATTAAACAGTTGTATTTATTTTGAAGGAGAAATATATAAAAAATCAAAGGCATCACTCTGGGAACAGCTTGTGCCCCCCAGTTATGCTAACCTGGTAATTTTGAGTTGGGAAAGGAATACATCTTTCCATTTCTGTACTACAGGTATTCTAAATGTTTTTTGGATAGTTGGAGAATATTTTTATCATTTGTGATGGACGTTAGGAGACCTGTAAGGCATTTTTAACATTTTTACAAAACACCACTACTCTTTTAAAATTTACTCACAGCTTTAATGACACATTTGTCAGTTACTTGGACACCACTATGTACAAAACTGAACTTGGCTTTGAGTCCAATTTATATCACAAACCTACCTTCTTAAATGTGTAGTTACCATCAGTTTCAACACAAGAAAAATTTCATCAAGGCGCAGTTTGTAAGGCTTATCAGGATGGTATCTAATAAATCTAGATTTGAGGAGGAAAAAAATCAAATTAACGTGTTTTTGGAGGAGGCTATCCCCTTACATTTATAGTATGTATTAGTGATGAGGTCACCAAGGGTAGGGGGATAAATACAATCCACTTTTAGGAGTTGGAATGTCCCGAACTGTAATACGGTCCGAAAATGATGGTGTCCCATATGTGAGAGCTAATAGTGAACAATTTGGTAGATTTGAGTGAGCAATGGTGTTAAGAAATAGGGTTGGGTGTAAAAGAATTAGAAACATTATTACTAGAAACTGGAACACTTTTCAGAGGAAATGATAATATTTACAGGTTACTGGGGAACAAACCATATTTTGTGCACAATAATCTCATAAAACATCAAAAGAACATTTGAAAGAAATAAATCCCCACAGTACCACTAGCAAGAGAATTACAGTCAAATATGGAAGTTGTTCCCAAAGTAAATATATACGGTAATTGTAACTCCTTTGGTTTAGTTCATATTGCAATATGTGCTGACTGTGGTGCATTTTATTTTGGAAAGATGGAAAGAGCATTAAAGAGGAGAGTTTATAAGGATTATTATGGCATTAAGAATGCTAATTTAAATAGTGCTCTTTATAAGCACTATTTAGTTTGTAACAATTTCAAAAAAATTGTATTTGATATTTTAGAGGTTGTGAAAAGGGACATGAAAGGTGATGCATGGGAGAGCACTATAGAATATAAAGAGTTATACTAGCAGTTGCATTTTAATTTCATTTCATTCCTGGGGATCATTGAGAATGTCACCATTTCACCCATTTTAAAGGTAAGAGACACTGCATTAGAACAATTTTTGCTCATTGCAGCATGTTGTTTATAAACTGAATATGCATTTTTGTTTGTATAGGGAGTATATGGCCTTCAAAATGAATTTTACTTGCAAAGATGTTGATTTGTTGATTTATACATTAGCTAGATGAAAGTTTTGTCCTTCTGTACTTAATATACACTAAGTGCAGAGTTTTAAAGTGATGTAACTGCTTTTAATAAGAAGTTTTGCTTTACCAAATGTATGTTTTTATTTAGGCATTGTCAAACATTTTAAATACATTTAAATGTGATTGGGTTAATTGATTACAATATGTGGCATATGGTATAAATATAGCTATAGGAGGGAAGTACATTCAATTATGATGAAGTCCATTAAAATTATATATGGGACAAAAGCACATGTGGAAAGTTTTAAACAATAAACTGTTTCTAAAGCAAAAGTAATTTTTATGGTACCACAATTTTTTTTTTTTTGCCCTATCACATCTGTTTTGTGCTGCGGTGTCCTGGAAACAACTTACAACTAGTGTCCCCCCCCTTCTTTCTGATTACTCTTATTTTATTTTATTAAGAACTAAGCCAATATGAAAATGGAGAAAGGAGATTTTGCAGATAGGGATGACTGCAATTAGGGTTAGACAGAACAGGCAAGAGGACACTGAAATTTATTAGAGAAGCCCAGCAAAGGAACTAAGGTTTTGGGAGTAAATAACTAGAGAGGGGGAAGTAACAGAATGGGAAGAGGCAAAGAAGACATTCACTGCAGACTAGAGACTACATTCCCTATCAGGGATTGATATCAGAGTATAGACAGAGAGAAAGGTATAGAGCAATCCTAAGTTAAAGACCTGCTTTGGTACAGTTTTTATTTTAATCTAAAACAGAAGCTGCTGTTAAAAAGGGATAATTAACAGGGCATGTAAAATATTGCACAATTACTACAGGAATCAATAAGAGGAGGTTAGAAAAGATTGGAGAGACAATGGGTAAGCAATTCACAAGGAAACAATGGGAGGACATATGTATGGCTCCCAAGTATATACCAAAGTCTCATAAATTTAGGATTTTTGTTTGGAAGTATTTGTATAGGCATTTTAATACTCCAAGCAGACTCCAAATAATTTTTCCTTAGGTAAGTGGTAAATGTTGGAGATGTGATGGGGAAGAAAGAGGTAACTGGGAACATATGTTTTGGGAGTGTAATGAGTTGGCAGACTAAAAAAAATCCCTACAGAGTACATATTGGGTGATCAAATGGATATAACTAAGGAAATTATTTTTTGAGCTGGGATATAAGATCTGAAATGCCTATACATAGTAAGGTTTTGCTACGTTTAATTCTGTTGGCTAACAAAAAAGTAATTACTAGAAAATGGAAGTCAAAGTCTAAACCAACTGCATTTAAAGTATTAAATACTGTAACAAAAATAAAAGTACTGGAAGTAGGATATTTAGAAAAAACGTAGGAGCATATTACATAGAAAAAAATGGAAATTGTGGGAACAATACACAAAATAATAATCTGTAGGAAGAGCGAGATTTAAGAGATGCCAGAATTTGAGCAATTTATCTTATGTTTGATTGATGATTGTTACAGAAAAAAGCATATGTGATGTATAATGTTTGTGACTTGGAATATGTTAATAAGATTTTTTTTATATAAATGTATACTTGCCTATATCCTAAGTGATAATCCAATAAAGGTCTTTAAAGAAATTAACACTAATTTGCTTGTGTTAATACCTAGTGCATTAATTTATGTAGCGTCTGAGTAAATCCATGAAAAAATGTTGGGGAGCTAGGAATCAAATTATACAGTTAGTCAGAAGCCTAGATACTTTTAAGTAAAACAAAGAATTTGATTATGCTCGGAAAAATAGTTAACATTTATAAACTCAAACACCATGAAACTGTGAATTTTTGGGGTTATGCAAGTAAGTATAACTCAGTGTTAAGGTTGTTTCTTGATCATACTGCCAGAAGTTTTAATTTTTACATGTTGCAAAGTATATGAATGACTGGGAAAGCAATCTTATACATATTGCTTTATGATCCATTTCCAATAATTAGTATGCAACTCAGCCTCATATTTTGTATGCAGACATATTTAGTTGCTACATGTAACATCCATCAGCTTACTAGCATACAATACATTGATGAGACAATCCTGTATATAAATTACAAATGGCACACATGTTATTGTTGTGTAACATGAATTAAAAAAAAAAAACAGCCAGATTTTATACAACTCAGGAGTAGTCTTCATAAATGTCTTTTAACAGATATCCTCCAAACCTAAGCACAAGTTTGGCAAATATCTTAACAAATGCACAGTGTGTAGGGACTATATTAACTTTCATATAGGTAAGTGGCACAGGGAATCTAGCAGGTGAGAATACAGTGCTTTAAATATAATTGTAGAACAGTAGCTCAGAATACAGTTGAGATTCAGACCCTGATGTTTGTATTTATGGCCTAATTAAGTTGTATGACATAAATCACTATGTATACTGTTTACCTAGTTGCAATGTAGCTAGGAAATTAAAGGAAAATCACTTCCCTTACCCAAGACACTTGGAGCAATCAGCACACATTTTCTTGTAGTTTGTGCTTGCTGTGATTTACAGTTTCACTGTAAGCTCCACGACCATTGACTTTTCAGACAGCATTCTTTAATACTGCCTTGTAAATTAAACTTAAACAAAGGTAGATATTACAGGGCTACACACAATGCAATGTCCATGTAAGAGAGAGAGAGAGAGATTAACCCTTGTTTTCAGAAAAAAAGCTACATGTACACATCCCAAAGACATGCTGCAGGTGGATTGGACACTCTAAATTGGCCCTAGGTGTGCGTGTGCCTTCTGTGGAAGGTTGCGCGCCGGGCTGGCAACTCGACACTGTAAAACTCCACTGCCATTCAATGTGCGGACAAGGTGATCAAGAAGAAGAAGTACTCAATCACTTCTGGAAAGAATGAAAACTCAGCGCTCCCAGTACATGGCAATTTATTAGAATTGCCAGTAGAGGGAACACTAAGTATGGTTCATGAACATGTAAATGTACTTGAGTTACAGGAAGCCCTAGGTGTAACAACTCTTCATATCTCTTAAAGCCATGTGATACATTTGTATATCTACATTGATTGACTACTGTCTTCAAGGTTATATTTAAAAAATCCTTTTGTATTACTCAGCTATGGGCATATGTAAATAGTTATTTGTCTGTCTTATAATAATTTTGCTTGTTCATTGTTATGAAAAAAAACGTTTTATTAGAAAAAAATCTTTTCAAGAATCATTAACCAGTGGAAAGTGAGTACTTCAAGGCTGCTGTAATGGAGTATACAGGGCATCAGTAAGGGTTTACAGGAGAGCACTGTTAATGTAGCTGAAAACAACTAAACAAAGAAAAGTGGGCACAGTACATTTTAGAAAGAAGTCTCTTTTTCAAACTTTTTTTCCTTGAAAGGCTTTCAAAGCACAGATGATGGGGAGGGTCCCATAAGTACTTTTTGTTCTTTAACTTGTGGGCTTTTTTCCTTGTGAATGACATTCAACACTGGTTCTGGTCAGGGGGAGGGCACTCAGCATTTTCCTCCCGGGTCACACTGAACAAGGATTTGCTTATGCTTGTACTTTTCAATGTTTCTTCCTTGAGTTTTGTTCAAAGCACAAATACTGGGTGAAGGCTCCCAATAGCTACTTTGGGGTCTTCAACTTGCATTTTCCTCTGAAACGGAACAGAAAGCATAGCTTATAGGGAAAGAGCTTGCAGCAGATCAAGTTCAACACCACTTTGCTTGTGTTAGTAGTAACCTTTTTGGCAGGGGAATTTTGACCCATATGACAGTGTTTTCCATAGATTTCAGCAGGCCCAACAGTTAAGTACCTCCTAAATGGTTATCCATGGTGGATTTCCCAGAGACCTTTCTGCAGCTTGTGATTTTAAATTTCTATTATGGAATAAACTGACCTTAGCTTCTGTAACAGTTTTAGGCCTTAGAAATATGGTACATACTGAAACAAAACCCAATCAAGCAAAGTTTTATCTAGAAGCAATTGAAATCGATGACATAACACACACATACATACAAATGGTTTTCTCTCATGTGGCCAGAGCAGTGCTCAAGCTTGAAGAATCATGGTTTTGAACATTTGATATTTATATATTATATTAAAATATGTTCAGCCCTTCCTCTCCCTCTAAGATATACATGATCACAATGAGCTAGATTTTGCATTTTGCTCAAATTCCAGACCACAAGGTCAATTTTAAGTGTTAGTTTTTGCTGATATAAACATTGCTGTGTCTTATGTATACTGTAAGCAAACGTCTTGTGTACTGCAAACAAAATGAGCCGAATGTCTGTTTAATGTTAACTTAAGACTTAGATATTTCTCATGTACTGTAAACAAAAGAATATTGAAATGTTTGTTAACTTAACACAAAGGTGTTTCTTGTGTACAGTAAACAAAAGAAGAAAGTATTTCTTGATTAACCTAAACAGTTTCTTCTGTTCTGAAAATATGAGTGCTAAGCGTATAGATGCAGACGTATTATTTAAACAGGTTGCAAGCAAGCAATAATGCCTGACAGGGTGTGTGTTAATGTGTAATTAATGCCCGCCTAGCATTGTATGAGCAGAGGGCATCTACACCCCTGGAAGGGCATTAATTACACATTAACACACACGCTGAAGGGCATTATTGCACTTACAGAATGGGCTCTCTCTAAAATTGTTGTGTTTTATTTATTTATTTATTTTTTTTTAAGTACTATATTATTTTTTTTATATATTTTTAATGTAAAATAGTTCCTTCGCCTACTGTTTCAACTTGCTGTAGTATGTATTAATGGTGTTGGAGGAAACATTTACATCAAACATATATAAAAAATAATATTGTGCCTAAAAAAATAATAAGCACGTGAAACACAATAGTTTTATACACAGCCCATTCTCTCTCCCATAAACACATACAGTCTCTTCTGCTTTCACACATACATATACACACACAGTCTCCTCTGCTTTCATACACACATTCACTCAGCAAAGATTGGTCTCACCCTCTTTCTCAATCTCTCTCAGTCTCCAGCTGCTTTCATACACACATTCAGTCTCACTCCCTCTCTATCTCTCTCACATGCAGTCTCCTCTGTTTACATAAATGCATTGATTCACACATCACTCTTGCTTTCTCTCTCTGTCACACAATTACACACACACACACACACACACACACACACACACACACACACACACACACACACACACACACACACAGTCTCTCTGCTTTCATGCACGCATTCATGCATACATGCAGACAGAAACAAACACTTTTCTATTTCACTCAATCGTTCTCTCTTACTCTCATACACTCATACACTCTCACACATACACTTTATTTTAATTGTTTTCTTTTTTTATTTTACACTCATTAAACAGCAAAAACTCTGCTTAGCAAGTGTAAAATAATGGGTCGCTCGCTCTCACTTTCACTGACATGCACACATACACTCAAACACAGACATAAACACAGACACACACATACCTTTTTCTTTTTTTTTTTATATTTTACACTCTCTAAACAGCAAAAGTGCTGCTTAGCAAGCGTAAAATAATGGCAGCCATTCCATTTTCTCAGTCCGAGTTCCATGGAAGCTTGATATGCTGCCGTGAAGCAGCAGACTTGTTTTTCAGCAGCCATTACTTGTACATTAAAATGCTCATTCTCCAATCAGGGTACTGATGTACAGTAAGCCCATTGTCTAAACTAGGTTACAACCAGGTTATCTTAATCTCACATTTTAATTTGTAGAAATATAGAATACTTGCAGTTTTATTTTACTTTTGCATCACAATATCCTTGATTTGCTACATAAATATATCCATTCTGTTTTCTCAGCCTAATTTTGTAAATTAAAAGTGGAGAATTTATTACAACAGACCTGTACAGAATCATAGGATTCTGCTGACAGGAGGGAACATCTGCTGCAGGGATGTAACTAGAAAACTCTATTTCTCACAGACTGTTATTTTTCTGTCCTCGACCCATTTAGCGTTTATAAGTATGGATAAATCTGTTCAGTATGTTGCCCTGATGATTAAAATGTATGTGTTATTTTCAGTTGTTCATTCTATTAAATATACTGTTTTGCAAACTATGTACCTGTTGTTTTGGACACTAATTTGGACAGTTCTTGACATTTTGTGACCTGAAAAGACCACACCATTGATTTCCTGTATTAATATCAGTTTTATTTTCTTGTATGTAGTTTTATGTATAATTTAGATAAAATAACTTCAGTGTCAATATGCACAGCACTGTATTAAAAAGTTTAATTTTAATATTGCAAAAAAATGCTGCTTTAATAATGTCATCACATTAAACTCAAGAATGTAAGGGAAACCAGTTTTGGAAAACATAAAAACTTTTCAAACAGCAGCAGCATTGATGTAAGGCATGTGACAGCTTTTATTTTATTGTGTAAAACTACTATACAGTCTGGTTTATAGGTTGTATAAAATAATATGGGATTTTTAAGATACAGCTACAGTACAGACTTCTACACAGTTTGATATGCATCCTATGACATTTATTCAAAAGTTTATTTTGACATTATAAAGCCCACCTGAAAGTCCAAAGGACAATGTTCTTCATCACCAGGAAAAATTGCAAAGTCATCTTGAAAGTCACCATAACAAAAATGGCAACACCCAAGATCTCTTCACAAACAAAACAGACTTACTTTATTGGTCACAGTCCTTAGAGATGGGTGTGACTTTGGTATCTAAAAATGTATAAAAAATAAGATTTTCTGTAGCTTAATTGTCAATCCATTTCGGTCAAGCTATCATTCTCATCAGTGTGTTATGTTGGCTATTAAAACCTGTTGGGTGATACTGAGCTGACTCACCTTTTTACATTTTATATATACTAAATTATTTTTTAGTTTCTCTATAGGGAATTTTATCTATATAGGGTAGTTTCTCTCTGCACTTTACCATTTACAGCTTCTTTAAGTCTACTAAATCGGAGAACTTCTAATTCCTGTCCTGGAAAATTTGCTTTCTAGTAGCAGTTACTTCAGCCAGGATTTCTTCTGTTCAAGCTCTAATACATATCCTTTTACAAGTGTTCTACACAGACAATACCATTGAGAACTAGCCCTTATTTCATTAAGAGGTGGCTTTCTCTGTCTGTTTAAACCATTCTATCCATATGGCTGCCTTTTCTAAAGCTTCTGAATAAAGGAGAGTAGCTACTGCTTACTTTAAATGTTTATAGGCAGCTGGGATTTTACCTCAAAAAGACTTCTTCTTTCGGCTTTTCCCAGTTAGGGGTCATCACAGCGGATCATCTGTCCGCTCATGATTGGCAGTGGAGTTTTACGGTGTCGAGTTGCCAGCCCGGCGCCCTATCTTCCACAGAAGGCACACACGCACACATTCACACAGGGCCAATTTAGAGTGTCCAATCCACCTACTGCATGTCTTTGGGATGTAAGACTAAGAATACCAAAAACGTCATAAAGGAAGTCTGTACTTACATGTCACTAAAGCCTAATTAGTTGGCCTTAGCATTCCTTTTGTTATGAGGGCTTTTGTTAGAGTGATCTCCACAAGAGTTACTGACATGTTAGCTATTTATTAGAGATGAGTCAGCTAAAGACATATTAGAGACTGTTCTTTGGACAAATGGTCAAATTTTCATGACACTACAAACTGAATGCCTAGTCAAAGGCTTTGAGGTAGTAGTACTTCACTGAATCTTTTACCCCATATCACTTACATAAGTTCCTAAGTATGTGCCCCAGTATTATGCATACTGCTACTGAAATCTAGGAAATACTGTGTCCATGTAAGGGTACTCACCTTCATAGCTGTTCATCAAAAGCATATCTGTTACAGGAATTCATTACATGACTGAACCTAACTGAAGGAAGACATCTGTCTTCCATCCAGATTTTTTCAGTCTTTGAGCATCCCTAGGAGCATGTGTCTGCAGTATTGCACCATGGCCATTAGCTGGCAGCACAGTTATAAAAGAAAGTATGAAAGTCCAACATAAGCCCTGATGAGCCTTTTTCACGCCTCATTACTTACTGAGTTTGTCAGCTTCTTGCTAACCTGTATCTTCAGCAGCTTTAACGATGAAGTAAATTATTGTTTTCTTCATTTATTTTGGAGTAATTGTAGTGATGTCTTCAAATGGTGTTGTTGCTGACACATTCATCCTAAGGAATTCCACCTTAAGTTTGTGTTGTATTTTGTTTAAGAGAAGACCATTATATAGAGGTACACACCTGTGAGGATTGTGGAGCCTTTCATGAGAAAACAGCTAAAGGAGTTTCATATTTTCAGCCTTTCTTAGAAGTAAAAGGATATGTGTTTTCGTTTTTCTCTTGCTTCTTATAATCACATTGCTCCTTCTCTGTGTTGTGGTAAGAAAAAAAAGTGAAAACTCGGTTAAGAAAAACACATAATCTCACAAGAAGTAAAAATAAATAAATAACTAGTCCTGGAGACTTCACAGGGACTAGTATTTCTAGCTAAAAAATTAAAGTCTCTTCAACTGTGTGGTCATTCCTTCTAGACTGCTGGCATTGACAGTCACCACCCCACACTGGAAAATAGTGTAAAGATATAACGTTTACTGTCTACAACCTGTCCTTCCTACTCACCTCCATCCAATACACACAAGCACTGCTTCAGCAAAGGGCCCTGTGAAGATAAGGGGTTTTGAGGCAAATTGCTTCATTACCAATAATGGTTGTCAAAATGATTTACTATGTTGGAACATTTCAGAGATCTGAAAAAGAAGTCACCCCAACATCAATCTCTGCTACTTGGGGTGGAAGTTATTGAAAGCAGCTGAAACAAGTCTAGCTTGCCTCTGGAGACTCTTCATGTTCCTGTCACCTTTTTCCAGAAAAGGAAAAAAAAAATACTGGAAATTAAGATGGGTATACCAGTTAGACAGACTCCTATTTTAAACTGACAGCTTATTGACAACAGAGCTCCCGTAACCATGTATAAAAGGTATGGGCATCAGAGTGTTGTACATCATTTTCAACAGACATCTATGATTATCTTGCATGTACCTTTGGTTAACATTAGCATTTACCCATCTTATTTTTCTTCCTTCCCAGGCAGCAATATCACTGGCTGTAGCTTGTTCCCCATGAAGACTAATGCTGGGCTTACGTCAATGTTCCATGGATGCTTGATTGGAGGACAAGGCCTATGGATATAACCAACCAACATAAGTCAGAGTTTTCTTCAGCTCTTGTTGCTCTGAATGTTTGAGGTTTAATATCAGGATCAGAGAACCTTTATCTGAATTGTGTCTCTTACTCATCAAATGCTTGCTGTTTTTTCTTCAGAGATTTTCAGTCAGAATAATAAAAGGATTTCTCTGCAGTTGTGGTTGGTGTTTGCTAACTTGCAAACCACAAGATACTGTGTTTTCCCCTTATATTTTATCTTGTGTATCCCCCTTTTACAAGAAATGGAGACCGGAGATATGCTTACAAACCGGAGAGAAAAATGAGAAGGCACCTCTTCAAAAGAAGCAACAAAAGACATGGAAACATGTAAATCCACATATTCCAGCTCAAATACTGAGGAGGATACTGATATTTAAATGACTCATAAAGACAGGGATTTGACACATTTTTTTTCAAAAGTGCCAAACCTCTCCTCATATCCTTGCTGCCAAAAGATAAGACCTTAATACCCTGATAGTCTATTTTGTTTATTCCCTATTATCAAATCAGTATCAAAGGCTTCAGCTCTGGGAAAGCTCAGGATTGCTTTGGTAAGCTATGTCCACTCCTGTCTCACTAAAGCCTTTCTTGTTATATAAAACCTTGGCAAATGAGTATGTTAATATAGGTCAGGAGATTGTATTGTAATAGGGACCCTTGTTGTACTTACATTGGCATGACAGAATTCTGCAGATAGAGGACTCAGATTAAATCTTGACTAGGAGCCTTCAAAAGTTCACAGGGAAAACGGAAAGAAAAAGAACTAATTCAACTGACTGATGTGAAGAAATTTTATACAATATGAAATGGACTCTAACTCTTTTCAGCATCCATGTAAGGACAATCCATCCTTAATGGAAACATTACATGTTATGGAGAAGTTTTCATTTAGCCTTCAGGGAATCTCACTTCTATTGAAAATATGTTTGAGAGAATGTTGCTTCTAGATTCAACTACATACCACTTTAATACATTTTAAGGGTGTATTGAAAACAGATAGTGTACAATTTCACATTTTCTAAATCCATATAAACAAAATAGACAGATAATTGATAGATAAGCAAGCCAATTTCATGTTCATAGGTTGGTACTAGGCTATCGGCCCTAGGGCATATACAAGCCTAGCCATAACAATTCCCTGGCTATTTCTTCCCACACTACTTACTTCCCTGGACCTCTGTCTAGCAGGGCGACTGACGTGATCCCTTAGGTGAATTTCCTTTCTCCCATCCCAGTCATCAAGGTTCCTTTTGAAGAGGGCCAAAGAGGTGCTCTGCTTGACATGTATGGGCAGTCTGTTCCAGAGTCTGGGGAGTCTCTGGGTCAGGAACCTATCCCTCCAGCATGTTTTGCTTATTGTGATGACAAGGTTTAGATCCTTGGAGCATGTGGCTCTGAGGGATTGGGATTTCTTTAAGTGTAGCATGTCCAACAGCTCTGGGTTTGACATGGCCTTGTATGTTAAGCAGAGATCGCCTCGGAGTAGACGATATGCGACAGAGTGTAGTTTTTTAAGGTGGTCAGCATAGGGCATCTGCTTTAGGCCTGTGATTCTTTTAGTGAGGTATTTCTGCGACCTTTCCAGTTGTTGCAGATGTCTTGAGAGGTACATTCCAAATGGGGCATTGCACTCTATAATGGGTCCAATGAGGGATGAGTACAGTAGAACAATGACCTCCTTTTTTTGGATAAAAAGCCCTTAGTGATGAGGTGTGCCACATAGAAGGATTTCCTGACTGTTGTGGCGATGTGGTTATTGAAGGTGAGACCACTGTCCACCTGTGTCCCTAAGTCTCTTATCACACTTTTGGTGTTTAGTGTACTGCCACCTATGTGGTAATTCATGGGTACATGTTTTTTCCCAAAGGGGATAACTATACATTTCTTGGCATTGAGCTTGAGCCCATGGCTCTGGCACCAAGCATCTGTTTCTGTAAGGCCCTTTTGTAGAGTATCGACATCATGTAAAAATCTTGTTCAGTTACACAGGCTTGGTACAATTCTCACTAAAACAAATCCTGATTCTGTCACAGTAACAGCATTTAACTAAAATGGGAAAGTTGTCTCTTTTATATCATCATCATCTGATAAGGATTCAGCATTAAAGATAAACATTAAAAAAAAAAAAAAAAATATATATATATATATATATATATATATATACACATACACACACACACACACACACACACACACACACACACACACACACACACACGCACACACACACGCACACACACACACACACACACACACATACATGTAGTACCACAGCTGCTGCTGTATCTGACAGCTCACACAATTTCACATTAAATATTAATTTTTGTAAAGTAAAACCAGGAAATGTACTATTTCAAGTAATAATACTTCTAATAGATTAGAATAAAATAGCAACGGCAGTAGACAAAACTGATGTTCACACACTGAGATGTGCACATGATTCTGTGGAAGCTGCTTCATCAAGAGCACGTTGGATGAGACCTGCATGGCTTAGAATAGATTCTGAGTTAAATGTTGAATATTCCAGTGCTATAAGATTTCTTGCTTGGCCACCTATGTGATGAAATTGCTATATATTTACTCAAAAACGGAAAAAGATGCCTTCCTTTAAAGAAATGCATATATCAACAATTCAGTTCTACTACAAAGAAAATTCCTCTCAGCAGTTTTGTCAATGGAATTACAATTCAAATTCAGCAGGAAAAGACAGATTCAGCCAGAGATTTTTTTTAATTACTAACTTCTTTCTATCACTTTCCACCCCAATGCACCAGGAAGAAAATTGCAGGGATGTTTTTCCTCAACCCAGTAGTTAACCACAGACAAAAAAGGGTTACAAACACTACACCACGGAACAGATTCAGACTTTTTCTGAATCTGTAAATGTAGCTTTTTTCAATGTTGTCACAAGAAAGGTGAATGTTGTTTGTCTTTCGGCTTTTCCCTGTTAGGGATCGCCACAGCGGAACTCCGGTCCGCTAATGATTGGCAGTAGATTTTCACGAACGCCGAGGTACCAGCTCGACGTTCAACCTTCAACGAAGACACGCCCATTTATGCATGTCTTTCAAATGCCACCCAACCGTGGGGATGACATGCAGACTCCACACAGAAGGCACTCCCCGCACTCCAGCCGAGAATCGAACGGGAGAACCTCTTGCTGTGAGGCAACAACGCTACTGCTGCACCACTGCGGCTTTCCATCACAAGAAAGGTGAATGAGAAGTAAAATTAGAGGGGAAAAGGACATTTAGAGGAAATTTAGATAAAGAACTTTAAACAAGTCTCTTTAAAATATGTACCTTTTCACTGCTCATACTTAGATCTGATACAAATAATGAAAAAAGAAACTTTAATGTGATATTTGTCATTTTTTTTTGTCTGACGTTTCAAAAATCTTGGCTGAATATATGAACTCAGTGTACATGTTAGCTCTGTCTCTAAATTGATATCAGCAGTTTGAGACTGGTACTTTGACTTGATGAACCATATCTTAGACAATACTGAATCACATTCTAACATTGATGCAAACATAATAATGATTCTGGCTGCCGGATTTCAAGGTTGGAAGTTACCTGCCATTCAGTGTAGATCCCACTTCTATAGGACAGAGAAATTCTTTCAAATGATCAAGTGGTCCATATTTTGTAGAGCAAGCAAGTTATCTTCGAATTCGTGTTTGTCCAAAGACAGAAGAGCTGTAATTTATTCAAATGAAATGCTCTTTTTTAAACAGATTTTTCATGTAGGTTCCACAGAGCTGCTTCTTCACGTTAGACGGACAATACTCCATGTTTTTATTTTAATCTAAAATTTAAGGAAGCAAAGAGGTAGATGGGTTCAGTGTGTTTCATCTGTTCGGCCATCTCATACTCACAATGTCAGTAAGATCTTCAAAATGTCATACAAGATGTAAGCAAACACAGGACTGTAATCCCAAAAAATAATAAATGTATGGGGTTTAAGAACGAAATGCATTAATATGTAAGCACTTTCATGGCTGTGAACACAAATAATTTGTAGTGCACGGAGTGACATGATTATCCTCAAATATAAACTTGTTCAGTGCTTACCGTATCCACAGTCCTCTGTGTCAGACAATGGACTTCAAAATCAGACACCATGGCTAGAATTCAGAAATATGTCTGACCATGAGTGGCAAGGCTGCTGCAAAAAAAGGCCTTTAACATGATTGCATAAACCAGTGATTCAGAGGCACATTAGCTGCAATGAGGAAAGATCGAATTAGCAGGTAATGTGCATGTCTCTGAATCTCTTGGTGATTACTGCAGGCTCTAACAAGCCTTTTTCTGCTGGTGGTCATTGCATTGCAATAGCACAGAGAGTTTTATTCCTCTTATTGTTCATAAAACACATTGTGATACAAGACCTTTTGTTCTATTAACGTTTTAATTGGATTAGAGTGATGTTTAAAAAGACTCCCTTGGTATTGTCTAGTGTTCCACCATCTTTGTAAGTCTTTATCACAGCTTGCTTAAGTCACAGACCATTACTGTCTGTCAGTAATTCCAGACACGATGCTACCGCTGCACCATTGTGCCGTCCAAAATAAATAAAAGTTAAAAAATACCCTGTAAAGCAAGTACCACCAAAGACATAGAAATGCTAAGAAATATGTTTTCTCAGAAGTAACATATTTTCTAAGATTATTTAACAGAATTACTGATGGAAATCTTTGTTAGCATTTCCCTGAAGAGAGGATGTAGGTGCAGCTTGCTATTCTGGGTCCTGTGGGATGCCTAAAGTAAGTATTGCAGGAAAAAAGTTAGTCAGAAAAGAGCTAGGAGCTAGGCGCTAATAAAGTTTGTTGCCGGCCATATCCCAAATTGTAAGCAGGAGAGTGGAAAGAGTGGGCGTGACTAATTGAGAGAACATAGAGTGAAGTGGGTAGATGTAGAAAAGGCTACAACAGTTTATAGAGAGGGGAAAGGAAACATTCATGCAGTAGCCAAATCACTGATTCTGGAGAAGTAGTGCAGATTCCATTCTGCCTGAGGAACTGAAACATTGTATGAGCTATTTGTTGCTACACAGACGTTGGAATGATTTGCTGTGATTTTTTGATATTTCAGGCATGTGTTTATGGAGAGGGGAAGGGAGGTGATCATGTATGTACCCAGAAACATTTTCTGCAAGGTGCTGCAGCAGTATGGGGTCCCTGGACTGCCCATGCCATTCAATCATTGGATTTGAGGAATGAGAGCAATGCCTGTGTTCTCAGCATTAAGTCAGACACCTTCAGGGTGGGCAGAGTTTAAAGCATAGCAATTGTATGTCGATTGTGCAACTCTGGGGGCAGGAAGGTTGTCTGTATTCAGATGAGATCATCCTCTCAGCCTCATGTGACTGTGATCGTCATTGTGCACTGGAGGGGTTCTGTGCTGACTATGAAGTAGTTGGAATGAAAATGACCACCTGCATATAAGATGTTATTGTTCTCTTCCAGAAAAATGTGGATTTCTTTTGGCAGATGAGGGGGAGCATCTACCTCTGGTGAAGAAGCTTATGTATATTAGAGTGCTGTTCATGAGTAAAGGTGGAGGGGATCAGGGAACACACCAGAGGTTGTGTGCAATGGTGATAATACTGTACTCACTATAACAGGATGTAAGATAAGAACTGAGTAATAAGAAGCCTTTTTTAAATATCTGAAAATGTATAAGGGAAATTCCATGCAATGTAGTATAAAGTGAAATGATAATTTAATTACTGACTTGGATTTATTGGTTAATATTTTTGCAATTACTTTGGAAATATAACAGGCTGGGCAGCCACTGTGGTGGGGGTGGCCACGGTGGTGTAGCAGTTAGCACTGCCACCTCACAACAAGAGGCTCTCCGATTTGATCCTCGGCTGGGGTGTCTTCTGTGCGGAGTCAGCATGACCTCCCTGTAGTTGCGTGGGGTTCCTCTGGGTGCTCCGGTTTCCTCCCACATCCCAAAGACATGCTGTAGGTGGATTGGACACTATAAAATTGGCCCTAGGCATTAGTGCATGCAAGTGTGTTCCTTCTGTGGAAGGTTGGGCGCCAGGTTGGCAACTCGACACTGTAAAACTCCACTGCCAATCATGAGCAGACAGGTGATCCGCTGTGGCGACCCCTAACTGAGAATAGCCAAAAGAAGAAGAAGACGACTTTGGTAATATCACAAGTGTAGTGGAAGACCATTTTTGTTTTAATGATAATGATCCATGCCCCAATTTATATTTATGGACCAATTGAAAGCCCTGTCACTGTATTCAGTTTCTTAATGTGGATTGGTCAGCAGTTAGGGAATGGGGTATTTAAATGTTGTTTGTACTAACCAATGTTACTCTGATGAAGCCATTCTTATGGTGAAAGCGCTTAGTCATTGGGATCTTTGTGTTTTGTGCTATTAATCGGTGAAACCACATTTGTGTTGGGACTTTTTTTATTTTTATTTCATTGTTTTTAGCTTTGTTGGAAGATTTGGTGTTTTTGTGACAATATGTATGATATGTGTTTTCAGTGTTTTGAGTTTTCAAGATTTTGAAGTTTCAGTGTTTTGAGCTTTCAGTGTTATGAAGTGAATCCATGGGTACATAGTTTACAGCTATAGTAGCATTTTTTTTTTTATTTTCACTAGTTTTATATCCTGAAAAGACTTGAAACTGCCTCAAGATGTTCCACAATACTGAGATGTCCTTTTCTGGTTTTATCAGGTAGAAAATAATACTGTCGGCAAATAACACCACCATTTCTTAATTACCATACCAATTATATCCTTGAGTTTGAGTTCCTTATTTTAATTGCCATTGGTTCTGAATGTAAAGCAAATAAAGGGGAAAGATAACACCCATGCCTGCTTCCTCTGTTCAAACAGTGTGCCAGAAAAGAACCCTTCAATGTTAGTTTTTGCCTCTGATCCCTGATACAATAATAAGGCTGATTATGAGGATGTATCAGGGAATGCAAATGCTTCAATTGCATTGCTCAGAAAATCTCAGCTGACTCTGTCAAATATTTTCTCTACATCAAGACCAACCAACAACAGTGGTATTTTCTTACTTTCTGCTTCCCTCTGAATCATCATTGTTTTATTAATGTTGTCATATGTTTGCCTCCCCTCCACAAAACCACACTGATCTATATTTATAAATGCTGGCATTACCGTTGCCATTCTTTTAGCCATTATAGACATAAACACTTTATAATCATGGTTTAGAATCAAATAGGCCTATATGCAGCTTGTTATGAGGGGACTTTATCATTTTTAGATATTACAGCCACCACTGCTTTCTTCCAGGATGTTGGTGCTTCTCCTTCTCTTAAAATATTGTTAAACAAAACCTTCCAGATATTTATCAGTTTCTTACCTCCTAGCTTGCAAACTTCCACAGGAATGCCATATATTTCCAGAGACTTCCCTGCAGATTGATTGTCACCATGCTTATCTCATTTTCTCCTATCTTAACAATTAATTGTTGAGCATCATCCACCTCTAACCTTGGCATACTTTTGTCTTCCAAAATATTTCCATTTATGCTGTTTATTTCCACATTTGTCTGCTTTATACAAATTTACATTGAGTTTACAAAATATCTATAGCTTTACAGGATCTCTGGTTATTTTTCTTGTTATAAGCTCCCAAAGTTTGACAACAGCCCTTTCTAGTTTCTGTTGCCTAAGTTGTTGTGCTAAAAGTTTGTGTGTTCTGGAGTTATCAAAAAACAATTGCTTAACAGCAATCTTTCTAAAGTCATGCATACTATAGAGATACTTCCTTATTTTCTCTTTAACCCTCTGCAGTTGCACATCTTCTTATTCTGTGAGATTTCCCTTATTCTACAATACTTTAACTTTTATCAAGCCATCTAAATAACAAGTTATGTACTCACCATAACGTTCGATGTATGTAGTCCATTTCACCTCACATTCTTACCCGTGGGTTCGGAGCCAAATATCAGCTCTGACTCAGCCAGACTTTTCTAGCTCGAAGTCTTCTATTGGCTGGGCTAAGCAGGAATCCCATGCTGCACTGCTCCATATCCCCAGATCTAGTTTGCTTCGAACAGTCATTCATACCCCATGCATACATAACATCCAGGTAAGAAAGAATAAGCTAAAAGTAAAGGGGAACTCTGTAAATAGAAAAAAACCTAACCTCCAGATCCTCCAGGAAGGGGGAAGGTGGGAGGGTAAGTAAGAATGTGAGACGAGATGGACTACATACATCGAATGCTATGGTGAGTACATAACTTCTTGATGTTATGTAGTCCAATCTCGCCTACATTCTTACCCGTGGGACAGCGTCCCTAGCACCTACATCCTGGGTGGCTCATAGGAAAATACTCCTGAGTACTGCGGAACCAAAGGATGACCTGCCCTAGATATCACGTCCAATTTGTAATGAGTAACAAATGTGTGAGGAGAAGCCCAAGTAGCTGCAGCACATATATCATCCATCGACAATCTGGCTTGATAAGCTGTAGATGTAGAGACAGCTCGAGTAGAGTGAGCCTTGACTGGAAACGGCAGGTCTTTTCCTGCTGTGGAGTAGGTGAAAGAGATGCAACTGGATATCCATCTGGATAGGGTGATTTTGGAGGCAGGGGACCCAATTTTGTTTTCCAAAAAGGAGACAAATAGTTGATCAGACTTTCGGACATCTTTTGTTTGGTGCAGATAGAAACGTAACTGTCTGTGTACATCCAATTGATGAAATTTAAATTTTGCCTTGTTTAAAAAATGAGGAAAGAATACAGGCAACTCAATAGATTGATTAATATTAGATACCGAAGCCACTTTAGGAAGAAAAGAGGGGTTTGGTCTAAGAGAAACCCTGTCCTTATGGAAGATCAAGTATGGGGGTTTGACAGAAAGGGCTTGAATTTCTGAAACTCACCTGGCCGAAGTGATTGCTATTAAAAAGGCTGTTTTCCAGGTCAAGAATTTCAAATCACAGGTAGCTGCAGGCTCAAAAGGTGGCGAAGTAAGGGCTTGTAGAACAAAATTCAGATCCCAGGGCATGATAGGTTTGGAGACCGGAGGACAGAGTAATAGAGTACCCTTGAGGAAAGCCTTACAGAGTCTGTGAGCCATCAGACTAGGCTGATTAGCGACATGAAAATTAGAAATCGCTGCCAATTGAACTTTTATGGTAGCTGATGCGGAACCCTGATGGAAAAGCATAGACAAAAACTCCAAGACTGAAGCAATCGGGGCTGTGTAAGGATCAATTCCTTGGGTATGCGCCCAAATAGAAAACCTCTTCCATTTGCTAGAATAAATCTTCCCAGTAAAGGGCTTATGAGAGAAAGAGAAAATGTGAACTACCTCCGGTGAAAAGTGATGAAGCCTAACTAACGATGGAAGTGGAGTAGCCAGGCTGTCAACCGGAGGGTCATCAGAGAGGGATGGAACTGTCCCGACATGTGTGTCAGTAAATCCGGTTGTGGGTCCAGAATCCAAGGAGTGTCCACAATGTAGGGTTGGAGAAAGGGAAACCAGACTTGACAAGGCCAGTGTGGAGCAATCAGAATCATTCTGCTTCCCAATGATTGCATTTTCTGAATCACTTTTGACAGCAAGGGAAATGGAGGGAAAGCATAAAGTAGACTGGAGGGCCAATCGTGAAATAGAATGTCTCTGGGTGACTCCCCTTGTGGGGGGATCAGTGTGAAGTAGCTGCTGCATTTGGCATTGAGGGGGCTGGTGAAAAGGTCGCAGCAAGGCTGACCCCATCTGCTGAAGATTCGTTCTGCAACTAGATTCAGGGACCACTCGTAAGGCATCAGAATAGCTCTGCTTAGCCTGTCCGCTATCACATTGGACTTCCCTGGAATGTGCATTGCCACCAGAAACCATTGGGAAGATATTGCCCACTGCCACACTCGCATGGCCTCTCTGCACAGGGGGTAAGATCTGGTTCCCCCTTGCTTGTTCAGATACCACACTACTGACATGTTGTCTGAGTGTATTGCAATCGTCCCTAGAGGCAGAAAGCTCTGAAGTGCCTGCAATGCAAGTAGCACCACTCTCATCTCTAGGACGTTGATATGCAGATGTATCTCATGATCTTGCCACGTGCCTTGGACTGTCCTGCCAAGATAATGCTCCCCCCACCCCATCTGGGAGGCGTCCGTGGCAACCGGGATGGGTGGAACAAAGGGTTTTCCCCTGTCCAGATTGTTGGTGCAAAGCCACCAACTGAGGTCCTGTTTGCATCTGGTCATGAGCAAAATGGGGTGAGAAAGTGGAAATTTTTGGAGAGACCATTGGACAAAGAGGAGCCATTGAAGAAGTCTCATGTGCAATCTCGCTAGAGGGACCAACATAATTGCTGCTGCCATGGTCCCCAGGAGTTGAAGAACCCATCTTGCCTTTGCTTTCCTTAGGGGCATCAAGGCATGTATCTGTTGCTGTAAGACTCTGATCCTTTCCTGTGGTAAAAATGCTCGCATTTGAACAGTGTCTAATTCTGCGCCTATAAAGGTGACATGCTGTGAGGGCAACAAGGCAGATTTTTCCCAATTTAGTGTTATGCTGTTGACAGAGAGTGATGGTAGCGTCCCTGGTTTGGATTAGCAGATGCCTGGTGGGGGCGGTAAGGAGCCAGTCATCCAGATACGGAAACACTTGGAATCATTGACGTCTCAAGTGAGCAGTCACCACCGCCATACACTTGGTGAACACCCTGGGGACTGTGGTGAGACCATAGGGCAGGCCTCGAAACTGGAAATGACTGGCTCCCAGCTGAAAGCATACGTGACTCCTGGATGCCCTGTCCGTTTTGACATGGTAGTAAGCATCCTTGAGGTTGAGGTTGATGGAGCACATCCATACCTCCTCTCCCAACAATGGGAGAATCGATTGTAGTGTGACCATATGGAACTTGGACTTCTGTACATAGTTGTTCAGTCGGCTGAGATCTAATATGGGTCTCAGGTCCCCTGTTCTTTTCGGCACCAAAAAGAATCTTGAGTAAGTCCCTGATCTGACTTGGTCTGAGGGGACATGCTGGATGGCTCCCTTTCCTAGCAGCTTTGAAACCTCTGAGGCTGCTTGATCCCTCTGACTGGGAGGGACATCCGGGATTTTTCTGACTGAAGGGGGGTCTAACGTAAACGGAATGGCATAACCTCCGGAAATAATTTGTAATACCCATCAGTCCTGGGTGATGCTTTTCCAGGCTTCTGGATATAATGATGTTCGACTCCCGACTGGCTCTGGATAAGCACAGTCGGGCATTCCCTTAGGAATGAGAGTAGGGAGAGCCAAGAAAGAAATCGCGGTCTCCCGAATTGCAGGGGCCCCCTCTGCCTCTAGGGCGGCGTCTCCCTGAATAACCTCCCCCCCCTCTGCCTCTGGAGGGGGACTCACCTTGTGAAGCAGGAAAAAACCTCTGTGATTTTTGAACCATATCTTCCCACCCTGCTGAGCCTTGAGGTAAGGCCTAGAGGGAAGGGAAAAATGGACCCCTACAGCGGACAGGGTCTTTCCATCTTGCTCGCACCTGGTGAGGGTGTCTTTCACTTTGGTTCTGAACAAAGAAGAACCATAAAAGGGGGCGTCAGTGAAAGAAGACTTGAAGGCCTCCGTGAAATGACAAAGGTGCATCCAGGCTTGCCTTCTAAGGGTGACTCCTGAGCTTGTTGCCCTACTTGCTCCATCAGCTGCATATGAAATGAGCCGCATGGAAGATTTGACGATGGAGTTGAGGGTAGACACCTGGGCGTTAACCGTCTGGGCAAGAGTATCTCCTAACTCCTTCAGGAGATCTCTCAGGAGCCGAGTAAAATGAGACAGGTAGTTCAGCGACCGTAAGGTAAAGGTTGCTGATGAAAGGGTACACTTCCCATACAGGTCCATGGTCCTAGACTCCTTGTTAGGAGGATGGATGGAGGAAGAAGTCTCTGCAACTTCCTTCTGAGTGGCCGCTGCCACCACCATGGCATCCACAGGGACTCCTTTGGACAGAAACTCCTTACCCAGGGAGCAGAAAGAAACTTGTTGGGGCACCTGGGTATGGGTTCCACAGAATCAGGGTTTTCCCACACCCTCCGACAAATCAAATCCCAGAGTTCGTCGAAGGGTGGGGACATCCAGGAGGCAGAGGGCTGAGCACCAAAGGCCTTAAGGAAGACTGACTCCTCCTCAGAGGAGGCTTTGGATGGCCGTTCACCTCTTTGTTTCAATATCTCCAGGAAATCGGAGAAGGAAACATCATCAGCGGATGACTTGGGGGACCCCTCCGATTCCTCGAGGTCAGTATCAGAGGTGAGAGACTCATCCTGGGAGTCTATGTGCTTCCTCTTGCATGTTTTCTTTCTAGGGGGCTATTCAGGCATGAACTCTGAAAGGACTTCAGAAAGTTGGGGACCACTCGTGGGGGTATCCCTAGGCCTCGGTGCTCCGCTGTCTATGGATAGGTGGTTATCAGAGGCTCTCAACGGAGTGGTGGGGGACAGAATGACCGACCCGCCTGATGTAGCTGACGATCTGGCCAGCGCAGTCCACATGGCCTCAAAGACAGGCCCCCCTGAGTCTCAGGACCGGCCAGCCTCCGAGACCATGACGGGAGTCGGGGTTCCTCAAGCCGAGGCACCGAGCAGAAGACTCGGAACCGAAATATGTCCCGAGATGTCCCCCTCTGGCCCGACTGAAGAATCCCAAGTCCCGAACCCCGTGGACGGAGCCGATGGGGGTCAGAACCGACGTTGGTACTGATAGGCCCAGAGGGGCCATCGGAACCGACCTAGGAACATCACATGGCAAGGAACACTCTGGCTCTGAAGACAGAGATGTACTCGGAGGAGGAATGATCGAAGAAGGGGTCGGGACGGGCTCCGGAGCCGACTGGGCCAGAGCCGAAAATTTTGCCAAAACCGGTGACTGGTGGAGCCTCTGCACCACCCTATCAACATCCACATCTGAAAGAGTCCTGGAGGATTTGGAGGACAGGGAGGGAGATCGAGATCTCCTCTCAGGAGAAACTGGTCTAAGACTGGGCGATCGCCTCCGAAGAGGTTCCAATATAATTGGAGCCGACGCCAATTCCATCAACACCGACACTTCCTGCGGCCCCGAGGACAGTGGAGCCAAGGAGGTTGAAGCAAGTTTTGTGACTTTCTCCGGTGGCTCCGACGAAGCTGAAGGGGCCGGAGATCTCTTTTTAGACTTAGATGACTTAGACTTAGCACTGGGAGAAGAATCCATGGCCTCTTCGAAAGAGGGTTTCAAGAGTCCCTTTAAAATCAGCTTATTCTTTCTTTCTTGGAGCACTCTGGGACTGAAAGCATGGCAAAAGCTGTAGGACTCCTGCAGATGGATGGCTCCCAGGCAATAAACACAAATTGAATGCCCATCGGTGATGGACATCTTGTAACCGCATTTAGAGCACTTTTTAAAACCCGAAAGTTTGTGCTACTTGGACTCCTTGGACATTTCTCAACAACAATCACCAAAAACCAACACAACCCATGTAACGGTCTGACAAGAAACTACACAGACACGCAACACCACAAAAAACGCGGGAACAAGTTATGAACTGTAATGGCACACACACTGAGACAAAAAAGGTCAAAAACCTCTAACTAAAATGGTTTTGCGCAAACAACACAGGACAAGAGGACTAGGTCCTCTAACTGAAACAGGCCTAGCCCGAAGGAACAGTTAGCGGGACACCACAAATCACAAGCACACTACTGAAACCAAAACCAACACTAAATAGACAATAGCTATGAAAATAGCTTTTTATTTATAATAAGTTTTCTCAATAACAAGAAAAAAGGGTACTTAGCCACAGCCAAGAGTGAGACCGCATCCAAGCTACACGAGCGGCAGACGAGATCTGGGGATATGGAGCAGTGCAGCATGGGATACCTGCTTAGCCCAGCCAATAGAAGACTTTGAGCTAGAAAAGTTTGGCGGAGTCGGAGCTGATATTCGGCTCAGAACCCAAGGGTAAGAATGTAGGCGAGATTGGACTACATATCATCACCTGTTACTTCTTAACCATATCTCTTTTTCTTTTATTTCTACCCTATTTTTAAACTCCAGTTTTAGTTTTATCCCACTCAATAGCTATAATTTCTGCAGAAACTTCTGCCTTTCCTAATAACTCTTGAATAATTTCCATTACCTATTATTAAATTCCTCTCTTTTAACAAGTAGGTGGGAAAGAGTCAACATCTCATTTTTACCTCATCACCTTACATTTTTATCTTGGTTGTTATTGGTGTATGATCTTGAATACTTATTGGATATGTGTTGAAGCATTCTATTAAATAAACATGTTCCTATAAAATATAATTTCCAAAACAAGGAAAAAAGCACCTCTAAAGGAAGCCTTGCTTAAATCAAACAAGCACAAAAAAAAGAGACTTCCACCAAAGTGAGTACTCAGTAAAATCACTTCCTTTAATAAAACTTTAAAATCACGAACTGCACGAATGCACCGGTCTCAGGTCTAGACAGGATAAGCGCTTTCAGTAGGATACCTTCATCAGATGCTATTGTGTCGACCTGATCATAACAATTGTTGGATTGTAGATGATATCCTTGTCATATGGGATGGTGGAATTGAAACTCTAAATGATTTCACTGACTATCTAACTAGCACAACTAGTTTCTTAAGGTTTGAAGTGAAAACATCAGATTACGACACTGAATTTTTGGACGTTAAGATATCACGAAAGATAAAGGGATCAAAACTACTTATACTACCTTATACAGGAAAAGTACAGTTTTGTACCTACCATATGCAACTGCAGTCATAACATATGGGTTGTCCTGCCTCAGGCAGCCCTCGGTCAGGCAGATTCCAAAGTCTGGGTCTGGCGTCGGCCGGTGTCGCCTCCTCTCCGACGTCAGAATGGCTGGAGTATAAAGGCATCGGCCGACGCCATCTTCTTCAGTGTTTCTTGCCCCAGATGCCAGGTGCCCTCCTAGAAAGGCTAAATTTGGTGAATGGATAAACAATTCCAGACATGCACAACAGTAATAAACAGATACACCATAGGAGATACCCCCAGCTAATAGGAATAGGGGTAGTGGACCCATAAAGAAGGTTGCAGAGGGGTAGGAGGGTGGGAAAATCCAACTGCAGTTGCATATCTATTGGACATCTACATTTATTGTAGGTACAAAACTGTACTATGTCCTTCAAGAATGCAACTGCAGTCATAACATATGGGTTGAATACCATAGCCAAGCTGGGGGTGGATGGAACTAAGAAAGGGATGGTGTAGCTAAAATGCCCTGCAGGACTGCCGAAGCAAAGCCTGCTCGGGATCTGGAGTATAAAGGCAGGTTGTAGTGCTTGGTAAATGTATGCACGGAGCTCCATGTAGCAGCCTCTAGAATGTCCTTTGTAGCCACTCCTCTGAGGAAAGCTGTGGATGTGGCTATAGCTCTGGTGGAATGTGGCCTAATATTGGCTGGCACACCTTTTCCATGGAAAGAGTAGCAGAATCTGATGCAGTGTCCAATCCATTTTGAAATTGTTTGTTTGGAGATTGCTTTTCCTTGTACTCCAGCAGCATAGGCTACAAACAGTTGTTCAGACTTTCTGGTGGCCTTAGTTCTGTCCAAGTAGTAGCGTAGTTGCCTGTGTATGTCCAAAGTATGCAGCAGTTTTTTTCCCCCCTGTTTTGAGGATTGGGGAAGAAAGTAGGCAGGTGAACAGCTTGATTTAGAGACACCCTGGAAATTACTTTTGGCATGAATGTAGGATTGGTTCTTAGAGAACCTCTGTCCTGATGAAAAATGAGGAAAGGAGGTACCGCCATGAGTGCCTGTATCTCCGAGACTCTTCTTGCAGATGTGACTGCCAATAGAAAAACCGTTTTCCATGACAGAAATTGCATCTCTGAAGTTGCTGCTGGCTCAAAGGGAGGAAGAGTTAATTTTTCCAAAACTAAATTGAGGTCCCATGCAGGTACTGGCTGTTTTCTGGGAGTTTTGATATTCTTTATCCCTCTTAGGAACTGTCTTAGCAAAGGATGTGAAAACACTGGTGGATCACAATTGTATTTTGCTGAGATTGCTGAGGCGTGAATCTTTATAGAAGAATATGAGAGTCCAGTATGAAACATTTCTGACAAGTATTCCAATATCTGAGGTATACTCAGTAATGTTGTATCCTGACCCCTGTTGGCAATCCAGATGCTGAATCTCTTCCACTTGGCTGAATAGGTTTTTCTGGTGGAAGGTCTGCGTGCTTCCAGTAAGATCTCTTGAACTTTTTTGGAAAGAGAGATAGCGGAAGGAGTTATGGTAACCTCCAGGCTGTCAGATGCAATGTTTTCAGGTTTTGATGGACAGTCCTGTAATTGTGTTGTGTTAGAAGCAGGGGCCATAGGGGCAGAGGCCACGGTTTGGTCTGAGTTATGCTCAACAGCAATGGGTACCAGTGTTGCCTTGGCCAGTCTGGAGCTATCAAAATGCCTGTTGGCTGTTCTGCTTTGATCTTCAGTATCACCTTGGTCAGCAGAGGTAGAGGAGGGAATGCATAAATTTTTAGGGAATTCCAGCTGAAGGAGAGAGCATCCGTTTTCCAGGCTAGAGGATGGTGGGTCCTTGTGCAGAACTTTTCCAGGTGATGATTCATGTGAGAAGTAAAGAGATCTATGTCCGGTCTTCCCCATGTCTTTGTTATTTGTGAGAAGATGTGAGGATGCAGCATCCATTCGTGTGGATCCAAGAAATTTCTGCTCAGCTTGTCCGCCAGTACATTGTCCTTGCCCGGCACAAACTGGGATTGCAAATGTATCTTCAGACTCAGGGATTTTTCCCAGAGAATCATTGTTAGTCTGCAGAGGGGATAAAAATGAGTGCCTCCCTGCTTGTTTATGTACCACATGACAGTGGTGTTGTCTGTCCTTATTAGCAAATGTCCTTGTTGTAGTGATTTTTTGAAAGTCTCGATTGCATGTATCACTGCCAACATCTCTTTTTGGTTTATGTGCAGATGTCTTTCCCTTGGTGTCCATAGACCTTGAATGCATCTGCCCTCCATGTGCGCCCCCCATCCATGATCTGAGGCATCTGTTGTAATCATTTGACCTGCTTGAGGTCTGCTGAAAGACATGCCTTTGTTTAACTGACTTGCTTGAGCCCACCACAAAAATTCTTTTTGCAAACATGGAATGAGTGGGATTACGTCCTCTAGGCTTTGGCTGTGTTGGGACCATAAGCTTTTTAAATACCATTGCAGCTTTCTCATATGAAGTCTTGCCAAAGGTATCAGAAGAATGCAAGATGCCATGAATCCCTGGGCCTGCAGGATTTTCCTTGCAGTCAGCTGGGAGAGCTTTGCTAGGCCTTTGAAGTACTCTGGTAACTGCTGTTGTTTTTCCTCTGTGAGGTAGGCCATTTGTGTTTCTGTGTCCAGTTTGGCTCCTAGGAAAATAATCTGTTGGGATGGCAATAGTCTTGATTTCTGAATGTTGACTGTGTATCCCAAGGCCTGCAGTAGTTGAATGACATAGTCCAAGTTTGCTATTAAGGTTTGTTTGTTGTCTGCTTGTATGAGGCAGTTGTCCAGGTAGGGGTATATTTGAATCCCCTGGAGTCTGCATTGTGCCACTACTGATGCCAGGCATTTTGTGAACACTCTGGGCGCAGTAGATAAGCCAAACAGCAATGCTGAGAATTGATAATGCTCTGTCCCTGCAAGAAATCTGAGGTATCTTCTGCAGCTTTGTCTGATTGGGACATGCAGGTATGCCTCCTTGAGGTCCAGAGTTACCAGCCAAGACCCCTTGCCCAGCATGGGAAGGAGTTGCTGCAACATCAGCATTTTGAACTTTGGCACAATGAGAAAAGTATTTAGAGTAGACAAGTCCAGTATAGGCCTCCATTTGTTTTCTTTTCTTGGAACAAGGAACAGTCTTGAATAAAATCCCTGGCCTTGTTCCCGAGGAGGAACCCTTTCTATTGCTTTTATACTTAATAGCTTTGAAACTTGAGTGAGTGCCTCTGCCCTTTGATGATGTGGCAGGTTTGGCATGCCTTGTCTTATTGGTAAAGTATGGAAGTGGAATCTGTAGCCCTTGTCTATTAAATCCAGAATCCAGTTGTCCTTGGTTAAGATATGCCAGTTTTTTGAGAATAAGGATAATTTTCCGCCCAAAGGTGCTTCTCTTTGAGCCTTTGTAGGCGGTATGAAAGTCAAGTCATTGTGATTGTCCTTGTGGTGCAGCTGGGCTGCCTGCGCCACTTCTTTGATTTGGAGGTTGCCATTGGCGGCCCCTGTAGTATCCTCGGTATTGCCCTCTACCTCGGGCACGCCTGTTTTTTCCCCTTTGAAACTTGTCAGAGTCTGGGAATGACCAATTCTTTGAAGGCCAGTTTCTGCTGAATCTGGGTGGCTGAACCTGAAGGAAATCCTTGACTGTCTGTACTGACTTAGCTTTTTCCTCAATGGATTTCAACACATCTTGTGCATTAGCACCAAAAAGCTTCTGTTTTTCCAGATGTGCATCAAGTAACATTACTTTAACATGGTCTGGCAATGGCTGATCTTTTAACCAAGCATGTCTACGTATCATAGCCCCAGTCATAGCTGCCCTACATGAAGCTTCCAATGCATCATAACCACACTGAAGAAAATGATTGTTAACCTGCTGAGTGTTATGTATATGATCCTGCAATGCCTTTCTATCAATAGGCTCAGGAGAGGCTAGCTTTTTCTGTAAATCATCCAGTAAGAAATCCTGGTACTGAAACATATGAAAAAGGCAGTTAAGTGACCTCATGGCTAGGGTGGTAGAGGTATAAACTTTTTTACCCCATCTCTCCAGGGACCTAGCTTCCCTATCCGCTGGTAGTGGATTCTTGGCAGTGGAAATAGCCACTCCCTTGGGACCCTGTGAAATAGTTTCTAGATCCACAGAGTGGGCCTTAAAGAGATGTTTGTGAGTGTCAGGGACCCTATAATATCTGTCTGGCTTGACAGGAGCAGGGGGGAGAGAATCAGGGTTAGCACTGGAGTCAGAGAAAACATCATCCAAAACATCCATAACTGGAGGAATAGCTAAAGGTCTGTGCTGGGGAAGCTTGAGGAAGGTACGTAGCCTTTTCCTGGAATCAGAGAATTCCTGACCCTGCCATTTAAAATGTTCCCTCATGGAGTGCAGGACTTCACCAAACGAGAAATCCTCTGGAGGGGAGGCAGAGGGAATAGTTTCCTCAGCATCAGAGTCCTCATAGGCCTGGAAGGATTCTTCTTGGGTATCTGAATGCTCAGAATCCCCAGAGGCTTCATCTGAAGAGAGGTTGTCAGCCTGCTCAGTTCTGGGCCTTTTCTCTGCAGGTGGCTAAGAACCTCTGTCTGGGTGAGGCTGAGACCCCCTGATAAGAGAAATAAGATCTGCAGCAAGAGACATGATCTGTTTATCAGAAGAAGGGGCCTGAGCAGCAGGTTTAGGATGGGCCTTGGTCTGGCTGGTGGCCTTAGCACGTGCAAAGGCCTTGATGGACATGGATACAGGAGGCCTTGCAACCCCACGTGCAGGAGTAACCTTGTCTACAGGAATGGTGTCGGGTAGATCCAGAACTTCGGTTTCCGGAGGAAAATCAACAACCGGCACCGGAGAGATCTCCGAGACCGAAGGACGTGTTAACGCTGTGTCATCGGCCTGGAGTGGTTGAATTACCACTTCTGAAGGGACTGAAGCACTAGCGGAGGGTTTAGAAGTTGCATCGGTGGAGGGCGCGGGCCGAGGATGTTGGTCCCGGTCCTTTCGTTTTTTGGTAGATTGAGTTGTCGGTTGATCCGACGGCATGATATACGCGAAAGATTCACCGAAAAAGTCTTCGGCAAATTCTGCCTGGCGCCTGAGGGTGCGCTTATTAAAGCAAGCACAGGCCGAGACGTCGTGGTCTGGGCCCAGGCAAGGAAGGCAGTAAGAATGGAAGTCCTTATGAGGTATTTGTTTACCACAAGACAAACAATTATTAACTTTCTCAATTTGTTCTGACATCGGCTGAGGCAAGAAAAAATGTTCCCCAACGGGGTACTTAGCTTTTAGATGACTTCGGTACTGAAAACACAGGAGCTGACCGACCGGCACTTGCGAACTGCTTCTGCTTCGGGCACCGCGCGGCAAGAAAGACTGAAGAAGAAGATGGCGTCGGCTGATGCCTTTATACTCCAGCCATTCTGACGTCGGAGAGGAGGCGACACCGGCCGACACCGGACCCAGACTTTGGAATCCGGCCGACCGAGGGCTGCCTGAGGCAGGACAACCCATATGTTATGACTGCAGTTGCATTCTTGAAGGACATCCCATGTGGAGGAATCACATGCTACATTATTCCAACATGCATCCAAGACACATTTTTCAGAATATAGTAAAAAAATCAAGTGACTCGTGTGTCTAGGTTATGCACTAATGAAGAAGTATTTCTGGATGAGTAAGCCAATCTGATGGAAAACTTTGCATCAAGAGGCTAAAATAAAAGAATAATAGACATGGATGGCAACAAAGCTATGGAAATTCATCGGCACAAGGGACAACCTTATTATTCTAAGAAATGAAGTATTCCTACAAAAATAAAAAACAGTAATAATATCCTTAGATTCCTTTTAACATTCAGTACAGATTGTCCTGAGATTTGTGAAACTATCAAAAAGTATTGGCCCATTGTAACTGCTGATAATAAGATCAGGAAAATTTTAGGAGAGACACCATGTTTTCCATTCAAGAACAAGAACAATCTGAAGAGTTTGTTATGCAACAATGATGGCCAGTGTAATAAACAAATGATAAATGGAAAAAGGACAATAGGCACTCAAAGGTGTGGTTCTTGTAAAGCTTGCAGCTTCATCAATACAACAAATAATTTTGAACATCCAATAACCCATAGAATGTATAAATTCTATGGCTTTGCGAACTGTAATAGTAAAAATATTATATGCATCGCTATGTGCAATTCATGCCATGCCTACTACGTAGGCAAAACTAATAGGAAGTTTAAGGAGTGAATTCTTCGTCACCAACTGGATATCAAAAACAAAATAGAAGCAAATGCTCTTTTTGGCCACATACATGACAATCTAGGACATTCATTTAGATTCATGGTACTTTCATATATAAATGTCAACATTCGTGGAGGAGGTGTTTTTAATATAACAGAAAAAGAAACAATGAAGTGGATTATGAATCTGAGAATGAATCAGCCACCAGGGTTAAATCAAATCATTACATTAAAGCCTATACTAAAGGAGAGAAGTCTGAGCAGGAAGTATTGAATGTTTCTTGATTGGTGCAGAAGCAGCCATTCATGATATGAGTAGTTTCATTGTTTTTTAACAAGATTGTGATTGACAAGAAGCCTTTGAGTCTGCAATTGGCTGTCAGATGGTTTAAATTAATCATGATCAGGTCAACACAATAGGATCTGATGAAGGTATCATACTGAAAGTGCTTATCCTGTCTAGACCTGAGACAGGTGCATTCATGCAGTTCATGATTTTAAGTTTTATTAAAGGAAGTGATTTTACTGAGTACTTGCTTTGGTGGAAGTCTCTTTTTGTTTGTGATAAAATATAATTTCGGTCTTGTCTAGCCCAATTATTCCACATTCGGAAATAATATGTAAATATGTAAATTCTCTTATTGTTCCTACTAGTGAATTCATATCTTTCATAAAAAATATTTTCATGAATTTCTTCATAAATCTACCTTCTTTTGTTATATTGTCCATTCTAGGTCCCCAGATACATCCTCACTGTTGCAAATCAAGTTCTACTTCCTACCTATAAGAAATATTCCATGCTGAAAGCTGATTATTTCTCCCAAAATTTTCTTAAGCTTCATAATAGCAGTTTTAGGTGGAATATTCATAGATGCCAGCATAATTCTTATCCCTTGCCGGTAAGCTTTTTACTAATACAAATCTACCATTATTATCTTTTTTCTTCTTCTATCACTATTGGAACACCTCTAGCAATTAGTATAAATACTGTCTTTTTCCTTTGTCCAACTGCTGAACATCCCTCCTGAAATCCTCTCTTTATCAAATTCACAAGCCCACTTCTTTCCAAATCCATCTCATGTAACACTGCTATTAGCACTCTGAATTTCTTAATATAATTCAATATTCTTTCCTTAATGTCTATACCTGTGAGACCATAAGCATTCCAAAATAATATGAACAGTGTAGCCATTATGATAGGAAGTTGTTATTCTCACCTCTTTTATATGTCAGATTTTTTAAATATCTATTTCTAGCTTTTGTGTTAGATGGACTCACTGTTTGGCAAGTTGATCTTTTACACAGTTGTTACTTGTCATCAACATTTTAACCTATGTCACATTTTAAAAGACTTTTTGTTTTAATGAAAACCCTCAAATAAAACCCACATCTCCAGAACACCCCATAATCTTTTGACTTAAAACAACACACAAAACTGTGTACATCTTCAAACAATGATGATTAACCCTCCTGATAGGAAATATTGTCCCAAATTGAAAACTGCACACACACACAGACATTACACAATCTAAAATTAAGGGTATACATGATAAGATGCATGTTACAGCCTATGCTCATAATTTCTGTCTGATCTTATCCCATATGTATTCCCCTCCCACATGTGAAAAGCAGCTTGTATGCTTTCAGAAAACTAAATTTTAGCCTGGAAAAAGTGCTTTGGCTTTTATTGTCTACACCCCTAGTCAGTTTGTCTTCATTCAACATAAGAACAAAATGTACAGCTGCCCTCAGCTGCACACTTCTAAACTCATGCTATTATTCTGCTAAGTGAAACCTTTTCATTACCTTTGGTGTTCTCTTATTTACTTGCTTACACAAAACAATATTATTAGATTAAGCCAAGGGCCTTAATCCAGACATTCACATATGAAAAAATAAGGGAAAACATATCAGCTCTACATATATTATAATCTGTGCGCTTTTACTCCCAATCCCCCACATCAACAGCCCAAAATTACAGCATAATAACTTAAACATGCTTTTTTTCAGCTTTTCTTCTCTTTTTACTTTGTAATACCTACATTCACAAAGCTAAAAAAGAAGGGGAAAAGGGCACTTGTTTACTTTATTATCTTTATCATGTATAATAATTGAAAATGTTTTATTGTATAACATACAGTTTGTATCATGAAATGTTCTACACAAATACTGTTAAGAACAAAAATTGTTTTACTAACATTTTTTCCCTTTCCTTATAGGGTCCGTCCAAACATTAATGACATGAAGTGGGGTTTATGCTTCTCAGTCCCCCACAAGTTTAACAAGGTCAACAAAAATCCAATCTTTCCACTTTTTAATGTGAAGCTAAATTTCACAAATGTGATTGATGCTTGTTGTTGCCAAGCCTATAACAAGGAAAATAACCAGAGATCCTGTAGAGGTATTAGAAATATTTCAGAAATTTTATGAAAACATGTATAAAGCAGAGAAATGCAGAAATCAAGAAATGGTACAAATGTAATGTTTATGGAAGTATTAAATGTGCTAAAGTTAGAGGTAGATAAGGCTAATTTATTAACAGGATATGAGGAAATGAGATAAGAACAGTGACAATCTGCAGGAAAGTCTTCAGGAAGAGTTGGTATTCATGTGGATGGTTGGAAGCTAGGAGCAATGAAAGTGATAAAGATATGGAAGGATTTAACAGTATTTTAAAAGAGAGAAGAAGCACCAACATATTGAAAGAAATCTGTGGTGGCTGTAATACCTAAAGATGGTAAAGACGAATCAGATCCAGCTTCATATAGACCCATTTCAATTCTAAACCATGATTATAAAGTGTTTACATTGATAATGGCTAAAAGACTGAAAAAAAGATTATGCCAAAACTGATAGCTATGGATCAATGCATTTTTATGGAGGGCTGGCAAACATTTGACAAAATTAATAGAATGATGACCTACAGGGAAGCAGAATGTAAGAAAATACCATTGCTGTTGGCGGGTCCTGATGCACAGAAAGCATTTAACAGAGTAAACTGGGATTTTATGAGTAGGGCAAAGGAAGAATTTGCATTTCCTGATGCAATAATAAGGTTAATAAGGAGGATATAGATTATGACCATTGCTAATATAAGCTGACCCTGTCCTATCCTAGTATTTGTAATATTACTTGTCTAGCTCCTACTGTATGATGAGACTTTATGTGAGGGAACTTACTTGAAAGTGGATGCCAATTTCTATAATTAATACTGTATGTAATAGTACTGTGCTACTAACTATGGCTATCTTTAATGCTCACCTGTAAGATGTAAAATGATAATATGAGGAAATAGTAAAAGCAGATACTAATAGTGACATGTATAGTATATCTAACAGTAAGAAGCTACTGAATATGTTTACTTCAAGGTTTCACATGTTAAGAAATGTTAATATCCACGGATATAGCCAAGTTAATATAGTCATACAAGTATCTCATCTTCTGACTGCTTTCACTACTAGTCATATAATATTCATCTCATGTCTCTGCTTTTAATCAGGCATAGCTCATTATTTTATACTCTGTAAACGCATCTCCCTTATATCTTGGAGATACAACCCATTCTCTAAAGAAATCTAAAGTGTTTATTTTCTCATTTCTGTAAACTGAAGGAAACCGTAGTGATAAGAAGGCCCCCAAATGGAAAGGCTATCACAGCAGTGATCAATATGAACATCAGAAATAAAGTGTCCCAACACCATCCCATATGTCCTCCTAGAATCAAACCAAAAAATAGTAATAGTATTCATATTCATTCTTCTCCAAGTAAATTATTGTTTTTTCATTTTAACTATCATAAAAAATATACTATTTCACTTCCTTATTTTTATATCACTTCCTTTGTCCCTGCCCATCATTTTGCAGTTAAACTTGTATGTAATATAGTCTTTTATTTTTCTTTCTTTTTTTAAACCCCAACTTCATTTTCTGTTGTAATGAAACAGCCCTGCTAATGACTTTAATACACAATGTCTGAACCCATAAATCACACACTAATACTTATCTTGTTTCCATACTGTACTGTTTAATACTTTCATTTGAGTCGCTTAAATAATTACTGCAATTTTAGAACATTCTTCATCCTCAAAAATATATTTAATGTGATTACCACAAATCTCTTAGGTCTTTCCCTTTCAGTTTGGTACAGAGGTGCACTCTACAATATCCTATGTATGTATTACATCTATATTTGCTCTTTAATCCTTTCTAGGTAAATACAACTTCTGACCAAATGTTTAATGCTCATACCATTTAAAATCATTATACTCAGTGGCTGCCTATCTCCTATTTATTTATTTTTGATCTACCATTTCCTCTTTCTCTTAATAAACTTCAGATCTAATAAACTGGCATCTCCATAAGTAGTGGTATTATCTTCCCTCTCCTCCTGCTGTAACTCCTCATACACATTTCCTACTTTAATTTAATCTTTATTCTCCCTCAGTCATTCTGATAACTTATCTAGGTTACAGTCTCTTCATTAGTATTAACCAAGGAGTAAAAATCTCTTGCTCTTCACCTAATCCAACCTCCTGTTTTCTAGAATATGTCTCCATTGTACGTTTGTGTTACAGTCAAACTAGAAATACCCCTCATTATAGCTGTAACAATTGCTAATACACTTAGCCTTACTGTGCCCCTTTCCTAAAACTTTATCTTTACATTATGTACAGACTCATCAAATGCCCAGTTCTCCAAAAAGGTAACATTTTTGCAGGCCATCACAATATATACTACATTCACAAATTTTCACATAACATTTGGCAAGTGAATTAACTTTTCATTTTTAGTCAAAAAATGCACTCCTGTCCCAATTTCCACAACCCATCACAGCCAATACTCTTTACTATGTCTGATATTGGCACACTTTTTGCTTTAGTTTCTTCTCCAGAGAAAGCATCTGGTTATAATTGTAGGAAAACTCTCTTTCTTAACATCTGCTAAATTCTTTTTTTTTTTTTTCAATAATCAGTCTTTATTATTTTCCAATTACATAACTACACACTACTATATATATATATATATATATATATATATATATATATATATATATATATATATATATATACAATATTTACATGATTGCTTCCAAGAGTTATACAAACAATATATATTAAGACAGATTGTTGTAATGAAATATAACATGACAATACCATCAGTTTTTAATATTATTACAATCAATAACTAATCTAAGATTGAGTCCGTCTTATAAATATATATCCTAAGTAACAGTGGATAAGAACCTCTAGGCTAACACAATATTAAAGATTTGCTCCCATATTTCAATATTATTTATGTTTTTCTTGTGGTCATTGAGTAACAGTTTGTGGGTTAATATATGTCTTATAGCTAATGTTTTAAAATTTTCCCAAGATGTCTGAGTCGGGTTCAACCAATTTGAAGCTATGTATAGTTTCATTAATAAACAAATATTCATGATTATGATCTTTTTTGATTTGTCTAAATTTTCTGGGGGAATATGTAGGATCATGAATTCCCAAGAAAGTGTTGATTGTTGGTAGCCCATTTTCTGTAATTGCAGTTTTAACGAATTCCAAAGTTTAAAAATGCATTTGCAACTCCAGAACATGTGAAGCAGGTCAGCTGTCTGGTCTATGCAGTATGGACAGTTAGGCGAGTTCTTTGAATCAAATTTATGAAGAGTAAGACGGGTATAATAGGCATTGTTGAATATCATCAATTGCGTAAATAATAATTTTTGTAGCAATACAGACTTTAATGTTAGTTTAAATGCTTCCAAGATCTTCTTATAATCAACTAATGTTAGCTTTTCCCTCCAGTAATTTGATAACAGAATATGTTTATTATACTTCATCTCTTTTATCAGTTTATATGAAGAAGTTATATATTTTTTGTCTTGTGTCAGAGCTTCCCAAAGATTACGACAGATATTTAGTTCCTCTTCTTTAAATTCAAAGTTATTAAAATAATTTGTAGCCAGATCTTTTAATTGTCTCATAATAATTAGATAGGAAATAGGGAGACTTTTCTCTTTTAAAATATCATGAACTGATATCCCAAGCAAGGGATAGAAATCCAACATGATTAAATATTTTATTAGAGGGAATTTCTGTAAGTCTATCAATTTCTTCCCTAATAATATGTTTGGGTTCTTGTGAAGTGGTTGAAATACCATCATATACTTTAATAAGTTTAATGAGGTAAAAAGATTTTGAATTGAAGTTATATAGTATTTTATGTGTTCCATTAAGTCAAATTTACTGAGTGTTCCTCTATTCAAAAAGGGTAGAGCTTTACAGTTAATTCCCACTTTAGTTACATGTCTATATGTTAAGACCAACCATTTGGGTGTCCATTTCAGACTATCCTTATCAAAGTGAATTGCCCTTAAAATTCTGTTAGCATTAATTACCAAGTAATAAGTTTCGAAATCCGGTAAGTCTAGACCTCCCCTATTCTTTGGAGCCATCAGATTCTCAAATGTTATCCTCGTTTTCCTAGGCTCCCAAAGAAATCTCCATAGTCCTATATGAAGCTGTTTAAAAAATTTCCTCGTGATTCTGAGTTTTGTAGCTCTAAGTATATATAGTATTCTGGGAAGAACATTCATTTTGATAATCACAGTTCTTGCCATCATTGGTAATTTCAGTTTACTCCATCTTGTCAAATCTAATGTTATCTGATCCCAAGTCGATTTAACATTGTTTATAAAAAAATCTCTATTATCAGTTGAAAATACAATACCCAGGTATTTTGTTCTCTCTTCCGTCATTACCTGTCCTATTAGTGGTAACAATGAAAAGGGTGTAGGTGTCTTTAATGGGAATATCTTGGATTTCTTAAAATTAAGTTTATAGTTAGAGATTTTCTCAAAGTCTTCTACTGCTTTTAATATTTTCTCAGTATCTGATACAGGTGTGGTACAGTATATATTTAAATCATCTGCGAAAGCAGCCATATTTATCTTCATACCATATAATGTTGGGGGATTGTAAAAAACATTTTGTTTAAGGTGTAAAAATAATGGTTCCAAATAAAGATTAAATAAAATAGGAGATAATGGGCACCCTTGTCGGGTACCATTTTTAATTTGTATTCTTTTAGAGCATTCTTGATTGATAAATACATTTGTATATGCGTTATTATATATTTTCCTTAATGTTAAGATAAAATCCTGAGGTATATCGAAGTATGATAACATATCAAATAGATATACCAAGTTAACTCTGTGAAATGCTTTCTGTGCGTCAATTATGAGTGCATAAATGTTGAAATTTTTGTATTTGGCATAGGAGATTAATGTATGAAGCGTTAATGTATTATCAGTGGTCTGTCTTCCATCCATGAACCCTGCCTGTTCCTCTGAGACTATTAGATTTGTGACCCTTTTCAGTGTATTTGCCAGGATAGATGTCATAATTTTCATGTCAATGTTCAAGAGCGAAATGGGTCTATAATTATCTGGGTTTTTAAGATCACTTTTATCTTTTGGTATCAAAATTGTCTTTGAAGCATTGAAGTGGGGATCATTAATTTTATTTTGAATTATATAATTAAATGTCTGTGGAAGTATTCTACTCAGACTCTCACTAAAAGTTTTGTAGAATTCAGAGGTCAATCCATCCGGCCCTGGGGCTTTATGTGGTTTCAGCTTCTTAATTGTTTCTGTTACTTCCTCAGTTGAAATCGGTTTAATTAAATCCCTATGAGACTCATTATCAATACTCAGGAATGTGATCTTCTGTAAGAAATCTTTCCTAACTTTGTCTGATAAAAATATCTGCTGATCACCATATATCTGAACAAATATTGTTTCAAAAGTATTCATAATATCTGCCTTATTAGTATATGCTCTATTGTTATAATATATTTCAGGTATTAATAATGTTGATTTTGTTTGGTTAATAATGCGTGCTAGTGCTTTTGAGGGAGTCTGAATATGATTTGCGTATTTTACTAAATTTCTCTGCTCATAAAATGATAGTTTACTATTATGTAATAAAAACAAATCTTTTTGACACTTTAATAAGTCTGTTTCTGTTTGTTTATTGTAGTTCCTCATTAGCTCCTGATCTAGTAACTTAATTTTAGTTTGTAATTCTTGTAGTTCCTTATTTTGCATTTTTTTATAATATGTAGCTTTCTGAAGGAAAATCCCTCTTATTTGGGCTTTAGTTGTAGCCCATTCTAAATCAACAGGGTGTCTATTTTTGAGGAGGTTCTGGAGTAACTGTTTGAGTGTCTCTTTAACTTCTTCCAGTATGTCATCTTTTCTTAGTAAATATGGATTTAAAGACCAATTGTATCCTTGAAGTCTCCTATTACTCTTATTATTATTGTTTAGTGTTAATATAATCTTTGAGTGGTGTGATAATTGTCGTGCTTGGGTAGAAACACATGGGTCAGCCGCAATCAGTACTTCTGAGATAAAAAAAAAAATCAATTCTTGACCACATTTTATGGCAGCTTGAGTAAAAAGCAAAATTCTCTGCTTTCATGTGGGTGTGTGTATATTTAAATGGGTCATATAATTTAAAATCAGTTTTAAATTCTTTCAATGCTAACCATTGCCTGTTTATTAAAAGCTTTAGATGAACCAAGTTTATCTAATTTGGGATCTTGATATGAATTCTAATCCCCTCCCATTACTATATAACAGTTATTATATTGTTGTAAGATGGAGTAAAGTGAAGTTATAAAATGGTGCTGATTAGTGGAAGGGGCGTATATATTCATAAGTACTATGGGTTTATGGTAGAACTTGGATACCAGATTCACTAAGCACCACTGTCCCTCTTTATCTACCTTGATATCTAAGATTTTTTCTTGGTATCGGTTTTTAATTATAATTGCCACTCCTGCACTGTTCGTTGTCCCTTCCGCCGCCACTATCTCCCTAATCCATTTCTTATCCTTCAGCGTATCCCACTGATCATTAGTCAGATGAGTTTCTTGTAGTGAAATAAAGTCTGCTTTTGATTGGAAAAACAGGTGTAAAAATAGCTTCCTCTTTCCCATGTTCTGGAGTCCTTTAACATTCCAAGATTCTATTGTCCACATGTGAAGCTTTTCAAAAGTGTATACCTATTCCTACTATTAAGAGATAACCTTAGATTACAGTATTTTAAGTTGTCATAAAATTTTTGGAAGCAAATCTGACATCCGATCCCTACCCAGTGCTTATCCACTATTCCTCTGGACCAGGATGTACATAGGTTTTTCACATTACTTGAATGTTTCTGGTTCTCTAAATGTCTAACTCTACAACCTAACATAAAAACCCCCATGCAAAAAACCTACAACCACTATCTCTAAATCTACAAAGCTTAATCCAAACATTCTCTACTAAACACTACTAACTACCGAACTACAGCTCTGGACATATTTATATAATCAAACACATTTACTAACTGTTGTATGAAAATCCAGTTTAACTATAACCTCACTATATTAATAATCAGCAATAACCCTAATATATTTTAACTTCTTGTCATATACACTAGTAACTATTAATTCTTAGATAAAACAAACAGTTGTTAAACATTGCAAGACAATTCTAAGCTTATTTTAATTAAATGTTCTAACTGCTATAGTTAATTGTCTTCTTTCAAAGGTAGCAGTCTGCTAAAACTTGTAAAATGTTATGTGAAACAGTAAAACTGTACTACAGAAAGCATATGGCTAAATGACTGTGTCTATATACAATACATTTAAAATACTAGAGAAAGGGAAAGACTAAATGTAATATTTGAAACAATTCAAGTTCACAGTTCTGCATACATTTGTTATACAAACATCATCCTGTTAGTCTATTAACCAAATCATACACATACATTTTCCTAATTTTAAAAATGAGAAAAAAAAAAAACAAAAAGCTAAGAGAAAAAGAGAGGAAAGAAAAAGAACATCCAAAGCAGAGAAATAAAGACACAATTACCATAGTCCTTCACAGTACAATATAAAACTCTTCTATTTTAACCAGCTCATTCACATTGGTATTTCCTACCTGAACAGCTGTACATTCCTCATGACCCACTGAAGCTATTTACCCTCCAAATAAGTCCAGGAAGCTTTGTTTTTAATTTTAAACAGTGTCCACAGCTTCCCTATAGTCCTTCCTGCTTGATCAGCTTATTTTCTCCATTTCGAATTCGCGACGGGGGAACCAGTTCACGGACGGACCTCCCGGATGCGTTACATTGAAATCAGTCCCCCTGCAGGCTCCAAAGGACTTCCTGCTACTTCGTGGCTTGTTTACGATCGTTGAAGCCATAAATCTTTGGAAAAACCTCGTGGACACGCTGGAACTTTGAGATAAAGAGGTAATTAAGTGTTTCCCAGGGCCTGGTACAAAGAAAAGAACAAAAAGTTATAAAGCCTCGGATCATCGTAAATATGGAATCCCAGTCTGTCTGATGCTGAAAGAAAAGCCTGAATGCTTTGATCAAGCTTCTGAAGGTGGCAGTGCTTTGAAAAGCTTCAAAAAGGTAGGTTTTGCTTCTTTTTTAGTGTTTATTGAATATTTAGTACCATCCACTGTGAAAGTTAAAGTATTAGGAAACTTCATTTGGAATCTGATGTTTTTTTCAATCAAAAACTTGCAGTATGGAGCTAGCATTTGCCTGGATTGCCTTATTTGTATTGGTAAGTCCTGTGTCATGGAAATCTTGTTATTTTGTCACATAATAAGTCCACCATTCTTTTTAATAGCCAGAAGTATTTTACTTGCATCTTGGTAATTCAGTATTTTAGCATAAACAGGTCTAGGTGTATTTGAAGCAAATGATTCTCTGATTGCTCTGTGAGCTCTTTCTATAATGATCTGTTTAACACTGTCAGAGTCCTTAAACAGTGTTTCAAGTATTTGTATTATGGTAGCATTAAGCTCATTGTATTGGATTGTTTCTGGGATTCCTCTAATTATTATATTATTCCGTCTGGATCTTGCTTCCAGGTCCAAAATTTATTTTGCATGGTTTGAATGTCTGTGTCATAAGAGTCTGTTTTCTTCGTAAGCATTATTATTTTATCCTCACTTTCAGCTATTCTGGTTTCTGCCTTATCCATCCTTTCCAAAACTTGATTACATGTGGCACTAAACTTAAGCATTTGAGTTGATAAGTCTTTTAAGGCTTCTTGAATAGGTAGCAATGCTGATTTAATTTCCTCCATGCTGACCGGTTGATCTGGTTTATTTGTTATTCCTGTTTTTGTAGTCTCCCTTTGTGTAACTGTTTTCTGTCTTTTAAAAATAGCTTCTTTCTCCGGTGATTGCAAAGCTGATAGTTTAGTTTTAGAAGTTGTGATTTCCATAGTTTTGTCTTCTTTTGACATTTTGATATACTGCAAACGTATTTATATCAGGAGTAAGGCTTCAGCAGAGAGATGTAGAATTCCTTTGTTTGTTGCTCTGTTCAGAGTCAGGCTGACCATCAGTTCCAATCCTGCTGTTAAGAGATATTTTTTCTCTATTTTTTCCTCTCAGAAATGTAGATAGATCTTAGTACTTTAGTTATTAATGCGAATTAGCTTGTTTACTCTTGTGATGTCTCCACAGGGTTAGATTTAATTTCTGATATCTGAAGAGCTGTAGACTTGCAGTGTTTAAAGAATGGCGGCCATCTTTGAATGACATCTGCTAAATTCTTAAAGTATAACCTATACATTTTTACACTTTTTCCTTTTAGTCAGTTCTCTTACTATTACTGCTACGCTCTCCAGCATTTCAAAACACATAATAGAAGATCTCCTTCTCCAACTGTATTAATGCTTTAACTTCTTAACCACAATCCCTATAGGTTATAAAACTGAATTCAAAAAGGCAATTCTTTAACACATTCCTTGTCTCTAATCAGGCTAGCATTTTTTTCCTTTCCTGAAGCACAACAAAACATAATCTGTCATCTATTTTTATCTCAAATATTTCTGTCTTTCTATTAGGATTGACTGTTACAACTACCAGTCTTCTGTAAAAGTATGTCATGACTCCACTCCTTGATGATGACACTCCTCTCTTTCTAGGTTCCATTTGCTGTAAATCTTCAGCTACCTCATCTTCACTCAGGACTTCCCCTACTGCAGTTTCTTAGTTACTCCAAACCTTTTCCTTCTGGTTAGTTTGCTGCTTCAAGTGCATCATCTAATTCCAAAGAAGTACTTCATTCACCAATACAAACTGTATAAATTAAATCACCCTATTCTATAATTTTTCTTGTAGAACTATTTCTCTCACACACACAAACCATCCCCATGAGTTTGCAGATAAGAACACAAATATAATTTCCTTAGTGCCCTGACAAACAAGCTGCCTAATCACTGCAAATAATAACCTGTCTCATCCCTGAAAATAACTCCGCTATAGACCTAGTGGGACTAATACAGTCAATAATAATCAATCACACAAAAAAGACAAATATAATGGTTTATATGAATGATGGGAATATAACTATTTTTAGGACAAGAAATTCTGTACATATCTAGATCAGGGTACTGAAACAACAAAACAGAAGTAAAAACATTCTTCATAAATGTGACATTTTAATAATGTTAATACGTCATAACTCTGCCAATATGACAAGAAGGACAATGTATCTGCATATCTTTGTACCAAAATGATTATCATCTGCAAAGGAATGTCATGAAATATTTCATATATATCTCATGTATAGTTTCAACATTTATAATTCATTTGTTCTTTCTGTTTTGCAAATTTGTCAACATTTTTAATATTCTTACTATTGTATATAACTATCTACTCTATTACGTTCAATTTATTGACCATTTCAAGTATGTTGTTTCATCTGACTCAGACATATTGTAATTTTACAAGTTATTTTATAAGTTTAGTTTAGTTATAAACTCTGCAATATGATTACTTTTGTTAGTTGTATTATTTGGAGCTTTTCTCCTCGGGCCTCCTTTGAAAAAGGGCTTCTGCTCAGTCAGGCTAAACCGATTAACAAATGTCAAATAAAACAAAAGTAATACATTTTCCTATAAAGTCTGATAGAAAATAAACAGTTTCAGAGTTGGGTTTATATTGTATCAACCTTCAAAATATCTACATCACCGCTAGGATGCAAATAGTTAAGCCATTTGGTTCATAAACAGATAAATATAATATTTTTTGGCTGACATATTTCACTTATATCTGTATTGTGATGATATGACACATGAACTAAAACAGTATTTGACAAGTACGCTTTGTCATTTAAATGATATAGCCAATACAACACTGTTTTGAAAAGTGAGAAATCTCCCAGGTCCCTTTTGAAATATCGGAACTTGTAACACCAGATACTGACATGGCAAAAAAAAAAAAAAAACATTAGAAATGCAGGACAAGAGTGAATATAAAACATTGCAAGCATCCCACATCCCTGAACGTATACATACCTACTCAGAAAATGCCATACATTGGAGAAAATGGAACGTTCCAAGAAATGGTCATCTTGGACTTAGTATATTTAATTCCAGTTTTTCAGTTATTCAGTATCAACGTTACAGGACTCACTAAAGCTAGACCCATTATTTCAAATGGTCACCAAATCTTCCTATCTCAAACACACACACATACACACACAAAATACAACTTTTACAATTGGAAATAAAGTTTATAATCAGTTTTGGTACTCATTTTCCAAAAGGTTTAAATCAGATTAATATTCATGTCAGTTGAATTTGTATTTATGAAATGTATTTATCAAATGGTATCTAGACATATTTGTCTATTGTATTAACAGTATCATGTGTATGTGTTCATTAAGTAGCACTGTTTGGATGATGGGAAAGGGTTAAACATTTTCAGTGTTCAATGGATTAATTAATTGATGGTTAAATGTGCTTATTATATAAGGTGTTTCTGCTGGTGAAACAGTTATTCCCTTGAAGGCACCTAGACGAGGTACCAGGAAGGCACCATGAATAAACAGCTTGGATTTTACATGCCTGTTTGGTCTCTGGTGCATTGTTTCAACTGATTCATGTTCCCACAAAGTCAGCACCTGTTTCCCCTGTCCAGCAGGGACACAGGTGGGATCTTAGGGGTGTACTTTCTGTTTCCCATCCAGTTGTCCGGCTTCCTCTTAAAGAGGGCTAGACAGGTACCCTGTTTGACATGGAGAGGGAGTCTATTCCACAGATGGGGGGAGTCTTTGGGACACAAATCTATCCCACCAACAAGTTCTATTAATGTCACAGCGGGTTACACGTCTGGAGTTTGACTTATGGATATGCAGAAACTCCAAGGCTGGGTCTGAGATGGCTTTGTGTGCCAGACACAGGTCACCTCTGACCAGTCTGTATGAGACTGAGTAGTGGGACAGGGCTTGTAGCCTATCTGTATAGGATAGGTGTTTGAGACCCTATATTTTCCTGGTCAGGAATCTCTGTAGTTTCTCCAGCTGCTGCATGTGCTTGGCAAGGTACATGCTGACGGGAGCACTGTACTTAATGGGTCTGATAAGGGAGGAGTACAGGGATGTTATGACCTCCTTGTTCTTGGATGAAATACCCTTACTTATGAGGTGGGCCATATAGAAAGCTTTCTGTACAACAGAGGCAATGTGGTGGTCAAAAGTCAGGTTGCTATCAACCTGGGTGCCCAAGTCCCTCACGACTGACTGTTTGCTTAGTACATTATTAATGTAATAATTAGTGGGGATGCCTTTTTCCCCAAAGGAGATAATGATGCATTTCTTGGCATTTGGTCTGAGGCCATGCTTCTGGCACCAGTCATTAGTTTGGGTAAGGCCCTCTTGGAGGATGTTCACATCACTAGGGGAATTTAAGACCGCACCCAGCTTGCAGTCATCTGCAAACTTGGTCAGTCACAGACCACTGGTTTTGGCTTGTACCTCAGAAAAAAGTATATCCCAAACAGTAGAGGCCTCAGGACAGATCCTTGGGGTACATCACTTGTTACAGGTCTATAGCTCTACTACTAGAGGTGGCTTCTCCTACTTTGAGTGGGTTTTATCAGTGAGCCAGTTAGATACCTATCTGGTAACATATGGGTTGATGCCTAGCTGGGAGAGTTTATCTATTATGCTTGAGTGGGGAACAGTGTCAAAGGCTTTGACTAGGTCAAGGTATAACTTGAAAACTAAACCAGGTTATCTTTTGTTAGAAAGGGTTCCCTTGCATACTAGTGGCAGGAGTGTACAGTTAGAACTCATCTGATTGAAGATTGGTGGAAAGGGGCTCAGTTTCAAGCTTTTTTATTGGTTAATTTGTTTAAATCATATTGCTCTCATTTGCTACATAAGCATGGCTTTGGTGACTGTTTTGAAGAAGTCCACCAAGTTTAACAAGCATGATCTCCCTTTGACAAAACCAAACTGTGTGGGGTCAAGCATTTGGAGGCTGCCAATGTCCTTGTTTATAAGGTACATGATAACGTGTTCCATGGCCTTGCAGATCAGGCTAGTTAGGCTGATGGGCTTATAATTGCCTGGGTCAGTGAACGCTCCACCTTTGTGTATAGAGATAACAGTGGCTGTCCTGTATTCAGCTAGGATGAAGCCAGTGCTCAGGCTTAGGTTGAATAGTGTGCCTAATGGAGCAAAGAGCTCATGCCTGAGTTCATGTAGAATAGAGCCAGGGATGTTATCAGGGCCCATGGAGACTGTATTTTTTGGTTTTGAGAGAGCATTAAGGATCTGCTCCCTGGTGATGAGGATGTCCTGGTTTACTGATGGGGGGACAAGGGTGTGAAGTTTTCACTGAACCTGTCTGCCAGCAGGTTGTCTATATCTATGGTGTTTGTGTATGTGGTGTTATTGACCACCAGTTCAGAGCAGATTTGGGTGTTACCTTTGAGATTGCAGACATTTGTGGAGAAGGCCTTGTGATTGTCCTTAGTGGATGTGGCCAATTTGGACTCGAAGTTAGCCTTAGAGGATTTCACCAGTGACCTTATTTGCTTGTTCAAAGGAGAGATTGCTTCCAACTTGGCACCTTCTCCTTCTTGGTCCTGGACAACACTTTTTTCCTTTTATTGTAGAGTTTGTTTATTGCTGCTGTCCACTAAACAGGTTTACTCTTCCTTGAAGAAGATGATTTGGTCCTGTCAGGTACTGCTGAGTCCATACAGCTATATAGGTGCTCATATAATTTTTTGGTGTAGGCTTGTACATTAGTGCTAGTTCCAACTGAAGAGATGGTGGCTGTGAAGCTGCTTATACCTGCTCTGAGGAGAGTGTACTCAGCTATGGAAAAGTTTTTTTGTTTCACCCTGATTGGGGGGGGGGGTCAGGGGAGATGGTGACTTCAAAAGTGATTGCTTTATGGTCGGATATTACCAAGAAGGATGACACTGTAGGGGTGCTACAGTGGATACTCATGTTGATTACGACCAGGTCCAGGACATTTTCAACTCTGGCAGGGGTGTCAGCCAGCTGATCCAATGCATTGGCACTAACGAAGTCCAGGAATCTCTGGGCGTTCATGTTTAGGCTAGAATAGGTCTTCCACTCTATGGTTGGGTAGTTAAAGTGACCCAGGATCAGGGTAAAGGGTTGAATCTTGATGGATTCAACTAAGTCCAGAAAGCTGGAGTGGGTGTTCTGAGGTTGGGGGTCCGGAGCTAGCTATGATTGGTACAGGTGTTTTGTCAACAGTTAAATGCACTTGGAGTGTCTCCTGTGCATCACACCATTTGACCAGCCTGGAGGTGTGTATGTCTTCGATAATTGTTGAAACCACGCCTCCTTTGGCTTTGTAGCCCTTCGTTTGGGGTCTGAAAGCATGGTAGAATGAGTAACCTGGTAAGGCTGGGGTGCTCTCCACAGTTTTGAACCAAGTTTCAGTGACTGCACAACTACAGAGATGTATCTCTTTATATACTGGGTCAAATCAATATCAAAATGACCACAACAAACTTGACAAATTACATTTTTAAAAGAGGTGGATTAAAAAAGTATAGCTATTATATATCTTTTCAAGGTGACAAACAGTCTGCACTCCTGAAACAGCGCACACTGTATTTTTGTATTAACAAAAGTATTTTATATAAACGTGAGGTTATGAATATATGCATATATACTGTGACACAAAAAAAAAGACACAGTAGTGTACATTTTCATAATTCAGAATGCATCTGTGCCATCACCTTTGGAGCCAGAAGCCCAGTATAAGAATATTCTGTAGCTGGGTATATTATTCCCCAAGGACTTCATTACAGCATGCCTGAGTGCTTTGGAGGTATGACCCTTTATACATTGGGTGAACAATTTGTTGAAGGGTGATCAGAATGGAACAAATTTCTGGAAAATGGTCACTAATAGATTTATTTCATCTTGGGATTCTTCCACTGTGTTTGCCACCTTCTACTTAGTCTCTGTACTTTCCCAGTGAAAAGATTAGATTTTTATTTGTTTGAGTTCTAGTAACAGTTACATGCATTTTTTTTCAAGAAATAAATCACACCAGGAATGACACAGTCAACAGGCAAAGAAAACTGAAATCATGTTTTTATTTAAGAGAAATTAAATTTACTTCACTGTTGTACATCATGAATTCCTGATTCAATGGTCACACTATGAAACAGCATACATTTCTTGCATACTGAAACTGAAGCAAAATAGAAAGCCAGTTCAGCGAATGAGATAATGAAGTAGATTCTCTACTCTACTTTATAGCACACGTCAAAACATAATGTACTTCCTAAATGAAAAAGGAGTACATTATTCTACTCACTTACAGCAGCTTCAATACCTGAGACAGAACCAGGTCCTGGAGTTTCCAGAACCTGGCTCTGCACTTTATTTTTATAATGGAGACTGCAAAACTTAGGGTACACTGGGAAATGCAAGAATATAATTATTAAACATAAAACATCTGAAATGTATTATTAAAGAATCAGCTGAAGAAAACAGAATTACACCCTGTATATATTTATGTTGTGTTAGCGTTTTACAAACACAATTATTTACACAATTATATTACTTAAATAAAACTGCTAGCAGCTTCAGCTTTGGTTTACAGCAGACAACGTTTGGAAATGTAGCCCTTTATATTTTCCATCAGATTTCTCCAATTCCAACATTTCATCTGTTTTTAACTTACTATGGAAGAAAATGGGGCCAAAGGCAGTGATGAACAAAATCCTGTTTCAGTTATTATGTGTATGGGGGAATACACAGAGGGAGAGAAAATGTGACTCAGACCTTTATACTGTTGCAGATACAGGAGGATTCATAAAGGTTAATAAGATGTACACTATTTGTACACCTTGAGGTAACTTATCTGAATTCAAGGGCAACCCTACCATAGTGATTTTGTTATCTACTCATTCAAAAATGTTACTCAAAGTGTACATATAATGTACACTTTGCGGTAACCATTCTGAATTCCTCCTAGGAGTTTTCAGTCTGTTACTTGAGACAAATTCCTGGCTTGGTACCAGCACTGTAGAAGTATACAATGGACATATGTTCTACAGAAGGATCCTGATATATCCTTTTATGGCTGCTGACTTGCCATACAACCACTACTCACAATATAATAGTTGACCACCTTAAGGAAGGCAGGCAATCCTACTTTTCAGATACTTAAGACTAGTGCTTCCTTTTATTCTCTGGCAGTCAATACAACATTGGCAGGAGATAATGGTTTGCTGTTACACCTAAACAGTGGAAAATTCTTTTCAAGTTTATTAAAAAATGACTAGAACAAAGTTTACAAATAATTTAATCAAAGTAGATCATCGAAACATAATCAAGCACTGGTAATCACACTTTTAGGGCTCTAAGAAAAAAGCTCTAGTGGTTCCTGATGTCATCAGAACCCTATGATGGAAACAAGGCCTTGCTGTGCACAGATGAACATACATAATTTGGTAAAGTACAAGTCTGAACATGCAAAATGGAAATATCTTTCAATAAAAATAATGCACTTCATTTCTCTGGTAAGTAACCTGCCTACAGATTAACATTTTAGCCAACTATCAACACCAGCTTTTTCAACCCTTGTGCCCCTTTCAAATGGAAAGTCCGTAGTTTTCAGCTCACCTATAATAAACTACAACACTGCTCTACCTTATGGATGTGATCCTTAAAATATGATTGTGGTGGGCTTATCACACACACTTTAGGTTGTCACTGCACTAAGCAAATACTCAGAGTACACAAGAATTTGTGGTTAACAACAGAAAAAGCATTTTGAAAGGAGACAAGCAGATGCTTATGTTTACTTACCCAGTGCCCATTTTTCTATATAGTCAGATATTCTATACTTGAGTCTCATGATATCAGCAGAGGTCATGGTGTCCACTGCACCCAACAGCCATACGTCAACAATGCAGTGGTATTTTTCTTCTCCACCTTTGATCATCAATGTGCTGACATTGTGACATAATATAAATCCTAACCTTTTTTAAGGAACACTCTGTGAGATGTTTTTTTATAAGTGGACCAATCAATTCATTAAGATAAGAAACTACTACTTCACAGAAAGGATGATGGATGAATATAATTTCTGAAGAGGTAGTAGGGTTCAAATATTTAAGGAATTCACAAATGCACAGGCAGCCATAACGTTGTTCCAGATACGTGGGGGAAAAGCTGTTGGATAACTAAGATCTGCAGCTATTCAACAGAGACGGAAATTGGCACAATAGTTTGTCCAAGCAATCCTTACCCAGCACCAAGTTTCCATATTTGTTTGTATTATTCTCAGCAAACTAAGTGCCCTCATGCCCAGCTTAGGATTTTTTTTTTCATTTGTTAATGAACCAAATGAGTTTATTATAAGAAAATTAAAGGACAGATAGTAAACACTTCATTCTGAATTAAAACAAAATGACTGGCAGAAGATTTATGGCAGCATTATTTAAATTTGAAGTAAGGGGAACAATTTCCAGGTATAACACAACAAATGCACATCAGAAAATAAACATTTTTTTTTACAATAGAATGTCTTTTAAATTAGAACTGCACACTATAGCTGTAAAATTGTTGCCCAAACAGAAATGTATTTTACTGATGAAATTAGTACTGTTCATGTATCAACTCATTGATCTTTATATTTTCTGAATTTATTACCACTTATTTACATATAGCTGGTGTGGATAATAATTTAGTAAATCAACAGCAAGTCGAAAGTCTGCTGCAACTACAAACTTCTAACAGCCATGTGCACTTTCAACTATGATTAAATATGAAGTGAGTTATCACAAGTAGAATGTGTAATGATAAAGGGAATAGTATCTTCCTGGGTGGCAATATCATCTAGCAATCCCTTATGTTAACACCAGTGGCATGCATGCCTTTTATTAGAGAATTGGTGAACTATACATTAAATCCTGACTGGAGAGTGAAGGTATGTA